>NW_026869996.1:6879944-6887444 GCF_020882245.1 Rhopalosiphum padi | reverse complement strand
GCGTGATTTCCCCGGGGACCGTGGACCGAGCAGCACGGGCGTCGTACCACACGGTGAGGTCGCCCGTTGGTCCCCGGCGACCGGACGGCGGTTCGAGATAAGGACAGTGAAAATTCTCCCGCCGTTTGATTTCCTCGGGGACCGTGGACCGAGAAGCACGGGCGTCGTACTACACGGTGAGGTCGCCGTAGGCCACCGGCGACCGGACCGCGGTTCGAGATAAGGACAGTGAAAATTTTCCCGCCGCGTTATTTCCCCCGGGGACCGTGGACCGAGAAGCACGGGCGTCGTACTACACGGTGAGGTCGCCCGTAGGCCACCGGCGACCGGACCGCGGTTCGAGATAAGGACAGTGACAATTTTCCCGCCGCGTGATTTCACCGGGGACCGTGGACCGAGAAGCACGGGCGTCGTACTACACGGTGAGGTCGCCCGTAGGCCACCGGCGACCGGACCGCGGTTCGAGATAAGGACAGTGAAAAATTTTCCCGCCGCGTTATTTCCCCCGGGGACCGTGGACCGAGAAGCACGGGCGTCGTACTACACGGTGAGGTCGCCCGTTGGTCCCCCGGCGACCGGACGGCGGTTCGAGATAAGGACAGTGGAAAATTCTCCCGCCGTTTGATTTCCTCGGGGACCGTGGGACCGAGAAGCACGGGCGTCGTACCACACGGTGAGGTCGCCCGTTTGGTCCCCGGCGACCGGACCGCGGTTCGAGATAAGGACAGTGAAAATTTTCCCGCCGCGTGATTTCACCGGGGACCGTCGACCGGCGAGCACAGTCCCGTCGGCAACCGGACAGGTCGAAAAATATTTTTTCTTCTCCTGCGCTCCGGAAGCCTACACTCAGTCGCAGCACACGACGTACGCATCTATCGCCCCGGCGGACTCGGGATGAAAAATAATTTTTTTTTTTCTCCGAGTCCGACTGCGGCCCCGTGCGCAGCGGTCGTCGGTTCCCAGTCGGGTACGGTACCGGGTCAGCGAAATCTAATTTTCCTGCGGGTCGCCCGGTACCCCGGCGGTCGTCCGGCGTCGCCCGCTGATAAGCGGGCCCCTCGGCCGGGTGGGTCGAAAATTTTATTTCTCCTCCGGCGCCCCGGACGCTCACCTTCGGTCCGGGTACGAGTCGTACGCGTCTGTCAAGGCGGTTGTGTCGAGATTTAAAATTTTTTTTTTTTTCCCCCGACACCGACCGCGGACCGGGCGGCGAGGTCGTCGCGTCCCCGTTATCGCTCGGCGTACCGGGCGTAGGCGGCGAAATTTCAGTTTACCCGTAAGTCACCCGGAGACCGCGGACCGACCGTCGCGTTCCCCGGTGGCCGAATCGCGTCGCCCGCGGAGCGCTGCCCCTCTGCCGGGTCGAAAAATATTTTTTCTTCTCCTGCGCTCCGGAAACCTACAGTCAGTCGCAGAAGACGTCGTACGCGTCGGTCGACCGCGCGGACTCGGGATGAAAAATAATTTTTTTTTTTTTTTCTCCGACCCGGCGGTGCGGTCGTCGGTTCGCCGGTTCCCCCGTCGGGCACGGCACGCTGACGGCGAAATCTGATTTTCTCCGCGGGTCGCCCGGTACCCCGGCGGTCGCCCGCGGAGCGCTGCCCCTCGGCCGGGTCGAAAATTTTTTTCCTCCTCCGGCGATCCGGGCGCCCACGGTCGGTGTAGGCACGCGTCGTACGCGTCGGTCGCGGCGGTCGCGTCGAGTTTAAAATTATTTTTTTTTTCCCCGGGACCCCGACCGCGGGCCCCGGCGGAGCGGTCGTCCGGTCCCCGGTAACACTCGGCGCACGGGGGCGTAGGCGGCGGAATCGGATCCCGCCGGGTAGCGGGCCCGGGGACCGCGGACCGTACGCGTCGGCCGGCTCCCGAGGGGTCCCGGTACTCGGGGGTCGCCCGTGCCCGGGAAAAGGATAAGGACAGTGAGGGAGTTGCGGCACCACTACGCACGGCGTGAGTATTTGGTGCGTACCGCTACGCACCACGTCTACGGGGCGCGCTCTTAGGACCGCTAAGGTCCGCCGGGTGTTGGGTTCGCCGGCGCCGGGTCAGCCGCGGGGACCGTGAGACGTCGTCCCCGGCGAAGTTTCCCGCGGGAACCGCGACCGGCGAGCGCCGTGCCGTCGTCGCCCGGACGGGCCGAAAAATTTTTTTTCTCCACCTGCGCTCCGGACGCCCGCCGTGGGTCGCGGCACGCGTCGTTCGCGTCGGGTCGACCGCGCGGACTCGGGATGAAAAATAATTTTTTTTTTTTTTTCTCCGACCCGGCGGGTGCGGTCGTCGGTTCGCCGGTTCCCCGTCGGGCACGGCACGCTGACGGCGAAATCTGATTTTCTCCGCGGGTCGCCCGGTACCCCGGCGGTCGCCCGCGGAGCGCTGCCCCTCGGCCGGGTCGAAAATTTTTTTCCTCCTCCGGCGATCCGGGCGCCCACGGTCGGTGTAGGCACGCGTCGTACGCGTCGGTCGCGGCGGTCGCGTCGAGTTTAAAAATTATTTTTTTTTTTCCCCGGGACCCCGACCGCGGCCCCGGCGGAGCGGTCGTCCGGTCCCCGGTAACACTCGGCGCACGGGGGCGTAGGCGGCGGAATCGGATCCCGCCGGGGTAGCGGGCCCGGGGACCGCGGACCGTACGCGTCGGCCGGCTCCCGAGGGGTCCCGGTACTCGGGGTCGCCCGTGCCCGGGAAAAGGATAAGGACAGTGAGGGAGTTGCGGCACCACTACGCACGGCGTGAGTATTTGGTGCGTACCGCTACGCACCACGTCTACGGGGCGCGCTCTTAGGACCGCTAAGGTCCGCCGGGTGTTGGGTTCGCCGGCGCCGGGTCAGCCGCGGGGACCGTGAGACGTCGTCCCCGGCGAAGTTTCCCGCGGGAACCGCGACCGGCGAGCGCCGTGCCGTCGTCGCCCGACGGGCCGAAAAATTTTTTTTCTCCACCTGCGCTCCGGACGCCCGCCGTGGGTCGCGGCACGCGTCGTTCGCGTCGGTCGACCGCGCGGACTCGGGATGAAAAATAATTTTTTTTTTTTTTTCTCCGACCCGGCGGTGCGGTCGTCGGTTCGCCGGTTCCCCGTCGGGCACGGCACGCTGACGGCGAAATCTGATTTTCTCCGCGGGTCGCCCGGTACCCCGGCGGTCGCCCGCGGAGCGCTGCCCCTCGGCCGGGTCGAAAATTTTTTTCCTCCTCCGGCGATCCGGGCGCCCACGGTCGGTGTAGGCACGCGTCGTACGCGTCGGTCGCGGCGGTCGCGTCGAGTTTAAAAATTATTTTTTTTTTCCCCGGGACCCCGACCGCGGCCCCGGCGGAGCGGTCGTCCGGTCCCCGGTAACCCTCGGCGCACGGGGGCGTAGGCGGTGAAATTTCATTTTCCCCGTAAGTCACCCGGAGACCGCGGACCGACCGTGGCGCTTGCCCTGTGCCCGTATCGCGTCGCCGGCGGAGCGCGGCACCTCTGCCGTGTCGAAATTTTTTTTTTCCCGCGGCTCTCCGGACGCTGACCTACGGTCCGGGTACGCGTCGTACGCGTCGGTCACGGCGGTCGCGTCGAGATTGAAAATTTTTTTTTTTCCCCGAGTCCGACCTCCGCGGTCCGGGCACGGCGGTCGTCCGTCCGTACCGGTGCCGCGGCGGGTACGGCCGTCGCGACGGGTTTAGATTTGGAAAAAAAAAATTTTCTAGGATCGAGTAACGCGTTAGTCCGCGGTGTCGGGGTAGGTCACGTACCGGCATCCCGGGCGTTTCGAGTTCGGCCGACGTCGAAATCGAATTTTTAACTTCTTTTCGTTGCCAGCGGAATAACTCGTTACCGGTTGTTTTTACGTCGACGAACCTCAGAGGTATTCTCGTCGGAATCGTCTAAACCTATCCGAAAGTGATATCGGTCGTAGGGTTTTTCGACATTTTTTCAGTTTACGGTCCGACCTCGGCACGCCGCTACCGCGCGTCGACACGAGTACCCGGAACACCGCTACGCACCGTCATGGACGCGTGGACCGCGTGTCGGCGCGATGACCGCTACGCACGTGCGGTTTTGCATGGCGGACGGTTGGACCCGAGTTTTTTGTATATTTGTGAGCGGCCGGTCGGTCGGTCGGCGATCAGCCGGCCGTCGGATCACCGATCACGGTACACGACAGCAAAGCCACGGGCGACGCCGAAGCCGACGCGTCCAACTCAGCCGTGCCGTTCTCGCCCCGCCAGTTCTTGGCGAGGGGCGTGCCCGGCATCGGCGCCGAGTTGGTATCCGTCCACGTTTCGGCGACCGACCCATCTCGCACGCCGAGTGGCAAACCTCGACTGGCGCTGCGGGCCCTCCTACCGGTGGGTCGGCAGCGCGACACACATCGCTCAACCGATGACGACTCCCGTTACCGTTTCGCAAGATACGAACTCTCGACGCCAGAACATTCCCGCCGCGGCCGGCCATCGTCGCCGTGCCCGGCGGTCGCCGGGGCGAAGCCCCGGGACGACGACTTCGCGTCGCGTCCCGGCTTCCCCCACGATCTCGGCTGGGGACCCTTTACAAAACGGGCGAGAGAGGCGATTCCGGCGGGTGCCGTCCGCACAGGACGGCGGTCCGCCGGTCTCCCTCAACTCTCGTCAACGCGAGTTACGTTGCGACGGGTGCGTATCGCGTGTGGCGCCCGCCACAAGTCGGCCGCTCTAGCCAACGCCATCACGGCCGCGGCGATTGCGGTCGGGTCGGGTGCCCGCGCGTGTCCACAGCGCTCCCGTCGGGCCCTCGTATTCTCACACGAACCGCGGTCGGTCGCACGCCGGGACCCCAGCGGTCTCGCTGTCGTGCGACCGCCCTCGGCGTCGGCCCGCCCCCGGGCGGACCGGCGCTCGGAAGCACGCGTCCCGGGTGTCGCGTCGTGCGTCAGCGCGCGCGTCACACGGGGCGCAGTTGTTGTAAAACCGAGATCCCTGGTTGATCCTGCCAGTAGTCATATGCTTGTCTCAAAGATTAAGCCATGCATGTCTCAGTGCAAGCCGCATTAAGGTGAAACCGCGAAAGGCTCATTAAATCAGTTGTGGTTCCTTAGATCGTACCCAAGTTACTTGGATAACTGTGGTAATTCTAGAGCTAATACATGCCGACAGAGTTCCGACCGTCGCGGCGCCCTCGGGTGTCGCGTGCGGGAGGAACGCTTTTATTAGATCAAAACCGGCCCGTCGCGGCGCGCTTCGTGCGCGTCCCGATCGCGGCCCGCGCAAAGACCTGGTGACTCTGAATAACTTCGAGCTGATCGCACGGTCTCCGTACCGGCGACGCATCTTTCAAATGTCTGCCTTATCAACTGTCGACGGTAGGTTCCATGCCTACCGTGGTGGTAACGGGTAACGGGGAATCAGGGTTCGATTCCGGAGAGGGAGCCTGAGAAACGGCTACCACATCCAAGGAAGGCAGCAGGCGCGCAAATTACCCACTCCCGGAACGGGGAGGTAGTGACGAAAAATAACGATACGGGACTCATCCGAGGCCCCGTAATCGGAATGAGAACACTTTAAACCTTTAAACGAGGATCAATTGGAGGGCAAGTCTGGTGCCAGCAGCCGCGGTAATTCCAGCTCCAATAGCGTATATAAAGTTGTTGCGGTTAAAAAGCTCGTAGTCGGATCTGTGTCTGGGCGGTGCCGGACCACCCTGGCGGTCCGGCGTGTCGCGGCCGGTCGTGTCGCGGGACCACGTGTCCCGTCGGCGCGGCCGTCGTCGCGCTCGTCAGCCGTCTCGGGGTGTTAGTTACCGGCACGTCGGCCGGACGTATTGTCGGCAGGCGGACACGTGTCTCGTGCTTCCGGCGCGCCACGCGGCCACGCGTCGCTTGGCCGTCGGGGTTCGGACGACGGCGGCCGCCTACTCCAATCTTGCTGCGCGGTGCTCTTCACCGAGTGCCGTCGGCGGGCCGACACGTTTACTTTGAACAAATTAGAGTGCTCAAAGCAGGCTCAAATCTGGCGGGGCGGCTTCACGGCCGTCCTCGTCAAAAGGCCCTGAATACTGGTCGCATGGAATAATGGAACAAGACCTCGGTCCCGCGCATCTCCGCCCTTCGCGGGCGCGCGAAATCGCCCTCCGGGGCGTTTCCGTGCGCGGGCCGCCGGGCCGCGGGCGCCAGTCGCCCGCGCGTCCCGCCGGGCCGGTTTTCGGGACCGGAGGTAATGATCAACAGAGACGGGCGGGGGCATTCGTACCGAGACGTTAGAGGTGAAATTCTTGGATCGTCTCGAGACGAACTGACGCGAAAGCATTTGCCAAGTACGTTCTCGTATGATCAAGAACGAAAGTTAGAGGTTCGAAGGCGATCAGATACCGCCCTAGTTCTAACTGTAAACGATGCCAGCTAGCGATCCGCCGGCGTTTCATTAACGACCCGGCGGGCAGCTTCCGGGAAACCGAAGCTTTTCGGTTCCGGGGGAAGTATGATTGCAAAGTTGAAACTTAAAGGAATTGACGGAAGGGCACCACCAGGAGTGGAGCCTGCGGCTTAATTTGACTCAACACGGGAAACCTCACCAGGCCCGGACACCGGAAAGATTGACAGATTGAGAGCTCTTTCTTGATTCGGTGGGTGGTGGTGCATGGCCGTTCTTAGTTGGTGGAGCGATCTGTCTGGTTAATTCCGATAACGAACGAGACTCTGTCCTGCTAACTAGGCGGGTAAACCCGGGTCGGCGGTGGGGCGCGGCGCGGGCGGTTTCGGCCGTCCGTGTTCGCGTCCTCCGTCGGCTCGGCCCGGTATCCCCGAACGCGTTCGCCCGTCGTCCACGGCGGTCGTCGGGCGCGGCCGCGCCATCCGCGTCCCTGCGTGCGGCGGGCGTGTGTCGGCCGGGGGGCAACCTCTGGTCGGCGCGCGTCAGTCGTGCGTCGGGCTCCGCGGTGAAGCGCGCCGTGTTTCGCGGCCGTCGCCGGCGGATCACGATACGTTACTAGGGCTACCGCCGGCTCCCAGGAGCTTTAAACTCTTCTTAGAGGGACAGGCGGCGGACGAAAATAGCCGCACGAGACTGAGCGATAACAGGTCTGTGATGCCCTTAGATGTTCTGGGCCGCACGCGCGCTACACTGAAGGAATCAGCGTGTGTTAACATTCCTGGGCCGACAGGCTTCCGGGTAACCCGCTGAACCTCCTTCGTGCTTAGGGGATCGTGGCTTGCAATTTTTCCACGTGAACGAGGAATTCCCAGTAAGCGCGAGTCATCAGCTCGCGTTGATTACGTCCCTGCCCTTTGTACACACCGCCCGTCGCTACTACCGATTGAACGACCGCAGTGAGGTCTTCGGACTGGACGCGCGTTATTCGGCCCCCTCGGGGGCTGGGGTCGTCGCGCGACCGGGAAGATGACCGAACTCGGCCGTTTAGAGGAAGTAAAAGTCGTAACAAGGTTTCCGTAGGTGAACCTGCGGAAGGATCATTAGAGACGGGCCCGCGGCACCGGCGTCCCACGCCGGTCTCGCGCGCGCCTAATCCGAACCCCGTGGCCGCGTGCGCTCGCGACTAGA
>NW_026869996.1:6878345-6879444 GCF_020882245.1 Rhopalosiphum padi | reverse complement strand
GGTCGGAGAAAAAAAAAAAAAATTATTTTTCATCCCGAGTCCGCGCGGTCGACCGACGCGAACGACGCGTGCCGCGACCCACGGCGGGCGTCCGGAGCGCAGGTGGAGAAAAAAAATTTTTCGGCCCGTCCGGGCGACGACGGCACGGCGCTCGCCGGTCGCGGTTCCCGCGGGAAACTTCGCCGGGGACGACGTCTCACGGTCCCCGCGGCTGACCCGGCGCCGGCGAACCCAACACCCGGCGGACCTTAGCGGTCCTAAGAGCGCGCCCCCGTAGACGTGGTGCGTAGCGGTACGCACCAAATACTCACGCCGTGCGTAGTGGTGCCGCAACTCCCTCACTGTCCTTATCCTTTTCCCGGGCACGGGCGACCCCGAGTACCGGGACCCCTCGGGAGCCGGCCGACGCGTACGGTCCGCGGTCCCCGGGCCCGCTACCCGGCGGGATCCGATTCCGCCGCCTACGCCCCCGTGCGCCGAGGGTTACCGGGGACCGGACGACCGCTCCGCCGGGGCCGCGGTCGGGGTCCCGGGGAAAAAAAAAAAAATTTTTAAACTCGACGCGACCGCCGCGACCGACGCGTACGACGCGTGCCTACACCGACCGTGGGCGCCCGGATCGCCGGAGGAGGAAAAAAATTTTCGACCCGGCCGAGGGGCAGCGCTCCGCGGGCGACCGCCGGGGTACCGGGCGACCCGCGGAGAAAATCAGATTTCGCCGTCAGCGTGCCGTGCCCGACGGGGAACCGGCGAACCGACGACCGCACCGCCGGGTCGGAGAAAAAAAAAAAAAATTATTTTTCATCCCGAGTCCGCGCGGTCGACCGACGCGAACGACGCGTGCCGCGACCCACGGCGGGCGTCCGGAGCGCAGGTGGAGAAAAAAAATTTTTCGGCCCGTCCGGGCGACGACGGCACGGCGCTCGCCGGTCGCGGTTCCCGCGGGAAACTTCGCCGGGGACGACGTCTCACGGTCCCCGCGGCTGACCCGGCGCCGGCGAACCCAACACCCGGCGGACCTTAGCGGTCCTAAGAGCGCGCCCCGTAGACGTGGTGCGTAGCGGTACGCACCAAATACTCACGCCGTGCGTAGTGGTGC
>NW_026869996.1:6863345-6873345 GCF_020882245.1 Rhopalosiphum padi | reverse complement strand
GTTCGATTAGTCTTTCGCCCCTATACCCAGCTCAGACGATCGATTTGCACGTCAGAATCGCTGCGGACCTCCATCAGGGTTTCCCTGACTTCATCCTGGCCAGGCATAGTTCACCATCTTTCGGGTACCAACGTGTGCGCTAAGGGTGCGCCCCCGGACGGCCGAAGCCGACCTGGCGGAGACGCCCCCGGACTGCGGACCAGCGCGACTTTGAACGCCGGTGGGTTCGGTCGCTAGGCCATCGTCCGCACCGTAAACGGTTCACTTTCATTGCGCCAAACGTGGTTTTTCATAAGATCACCGTTGACTCGCGCACACGTTAGACTCCTTGGTCCGTGTTTCAAGACGGGTCGGAAAGTAGCCGAAACTCGTCGCCGACCGACGGGACCCCGCCTGCGACGGGGCCGCGTCGACGGTTCTTGCCGTCGGGCGAGCCGACCAGGAGCACCGGGGTTCGGCGCGAACGGTCACGCCGAGACGCGACCCGCCGCGACGAACCGCCACCCGGGCCCTTCGGCCGGCGCCCAACGAGTCGCGACGTCCGCTATACCGAGCGAAAGATCCGGCCGGCGGTTAGACCGACCGTGAATTCGCCCGGCGGGGACTCGCGGGCTCTGTCCGTTTACACCCGAACGGTTTCACGTTCTTATGAACTCTCTCTTCAAAGTTCTTTTCAACTTTCCCTCACGGTACTTGTCCACTATCGGTCTCGTGGCCGTATTTAGCCTTAGATGGAGTTTACCACCCGCTTCGGGCTGCACTCTCAAGCAACCCGACTCGAAGGCGCGGTCCGATCCCGGAACGCTGTGACGGCCTCTACTGGCCTGGCACCATCTGCGGGCCATGGCCCCGTTCAAGGGAGACTTGGACCGTCACGTGCGCCCCGGCAACGAGGCCGGCCCGTACGCCACAACTCCCATACGTGCCGCGACACAAAAGTGCGCGGCGGGGATTCGGCGATGGGCTTTTCCCTGTTCGCTCGCCGCTACTGGGGGAATCACGGTTGTTTTCTTTTCCTCCGCTTATTAATATGCTTAAATCCGGCGGGTAGTCCCGCCTGATCTGAGGTCGGAACGTATCGGTGTGTTTGTGTTTTTTTTCTTAACACGGCAGCCTGCGGTCCGCGCTCCGTCCGTACGGCGACCGTCCCGCGTCCGCTTCTCTAGGAAGCCGGAGAGGTGTCTCTAGGACTCTCAGCCGACCCGGCCGCGCTCTCTCGCGCGGCGGGCGGACGGGGACGTGCCGTTTTACGGCGCGAGAACCCGTGACTGTTTGCCGTCACAACTTGGGCGGACGACCGGAGGCGGGCGCCGTCGCCGTCGCCGCGAGGCAGACGGCGGGGCGTCGTTCCCCGGTCGAACCGCCAATCTCGCGCAGCCGGAGCGGCCGACGGTCTCCCGTCGGACGCCTGCCGGCGGCGCATCGGGTCTGGCCGAGTATCCGGTATACGACCCTCAGACAGGCGTGGCCCGGGACCCGCGGGGTCACCGAGGCCGCAATGTGCGTTCGACTGGTCGATGTTCGTATAACCTGCGGATTACACGACGACGCGCAGATAGCTGCGGTCTTCATCGATCCACGAGCCAAGTGATCCGCCGTTCGGGGTCGGGTGTTTTTTTTGTTTGTCGACGAAATTTCTGCGCCACGCGTGCGCGCGGCGCAAGGTCTTTCGACGGTAACCATCTTTCGGTCGACGCTTGGTCGGGGGTCGCGGCGCGCGGGCGGTCGGCGAGCTAGTCGCGAGCGCACGCGGCCACGGGGTCGGATTAGGCGCGCGCGCGAGACCGGCGTGGGACGCCGGTGCCGCGGGCCCGTCTCTAATGATCCTTCCGCAGGTTCACCTACGGAAACCTTGTTACGACTTTTACTTCCTCTAAACGGCCGAGTTCGGTCATCTTCCCGGTCGCGCGACGACCCAGCCCCCGAGGGGGCCGAATAACGCGCGTCCAGTCCGAAGACCTCACTGCGGTCGTTCAATCGGTAGTAGCGACGGGGCGGTGTGTACAAAGGGCAGGGACGTAATCAACGCGAGCTGATGACTCGCGCTTACTGGGAATTCCTCGTTCACGTGGAAAAATTGCAAGCCACGATCCCTAAGCACGAAGGAGGTTCAGCGGGTTACCCGGAAGCCTGTCGGCCCAGGAATGTTAATCACACGCTGATTCCTTCAGTGTAGCGCGCGTGCGGCCCTTCAGTGTAGCGCGCGTGCGGCCCAGAACATCTAAGGGCATCACAGACCTGTTATCGCTCAGTCTCGTGCGGCTATTTTCGTCCGCCGCCTGTCCCTCTAAGAAGAGTTTAAGCTCCTGGGAGCCGGCGGTAGCCCTAGTAACGTATCGTGATCCGCCGGCGACGGCCGCGAACACGGCGCGCTTCACCGCGGAGCCCGACGCACGACTGACGCGCGCCGACCAGAGGTTGCCCCCCGGCCGACACACGCCCGCCGCACGCAGGGACGCGGATGGCGCGGCCGCGCCCGACGACCGCCGTGGACGACGGGCGAACGCGTTCGGGGATACCGGGCCGAGCCGACGGAGACGCGAACACGGACGGCCGAAACCGCCCGCGCCGCGCCCACCGCCGACCCGGGTTTACCCGCCTAGTTAGCAGGACAGAGTCTCGTTCGTTATCGGAATTAACCAGACAGATCGCTCCACCAACTAAGAACGGCCATGCACCACCACCCACCGAATCAAGAAAGAGCTCTCAATCTGTCAATCTTTCCGGTGTCCGGGCCTGGTGAGGTTTCCCGTGTTGAGTCAAATTAAGCCGCAGGCTCCACTCCTGGTGGTGCCCTTCCGTCAATTCCTTTAAGTTTCAACTTTGCAATCATACTTCCCCCGGAACCGAAAAGCTTCGGTTTCCCGGAAGCTGCCCGCCGGGGTCGTTAATGAAACGCCGGCGGATCGCTAGCTGGCATCGTTTACAGTTAGAACTAGGGCGGTATCTGATCGCCTTCGAACCTCTAACTTTCGTTCTTGATCATACGAGAACGTACTTGGCAAATGCTTTCGCGTCAGTTCGTCTCGAGACGATCCAAGAATTTCACCTCTAACGTCTCGGTACGAATGCCCCCGCCCGTCTCTGTTGATCATTACTCTCCGGTCCCGAAAACCGGCCCGGCGGGACGCGCGGGCGACTGGCGCCCGCGGCCCGGCGGCCCGCGCACGGAAACGCCCCGGAGGGCGATTTCGCGCGCCCGCGAAGGGCGGAGATGCGCGGGACCGAGGTCTTGTTCCATTATTCCATGCGACCAGTATTCAGGGCCTTTTGACGAGACGGCCGTGAAGCCGCCCCGCCAGATTTGAGCCTGCTTTGAGCACTCTAATTTGTTCAAAGTAAAACGTGTCGGCCCGCCGACGGCACTCGGTGAAGAGCACCGCGCAGCAAGATTGGAGTAGGCGGCCGCCGTCGTCGAACCCCGACGGCCAAGCGACGCGTGGCCGCGTGGCGCGCCGGAAGCACGAGACACGTGTCCGCCTGCCGACAATACGTCCGGCCGACGTGCCGGTAACTAACACCCCGAGACGGCTGACGAGCGCGACGACGGCCGCGCCGACGGGACACGTGGTCCCGCGACACGACCGGCCGCGACACGCCGGACCGCCAGGGTGGTCCGGCACCGCCCAGACACAGATCCGACTACGAGCTTTTTAACCGCAACAACTTTAATATACGCTATTGGAGCTGGAATTACCGCGGCTGCTGGCACCAGACTTGCCCTCCAATTGATCCTCGTTTAAAGGTTTTAAAGTGTTCTCATTCCGATTACGGGGCCTCGGATGAGTCCCGTATCGTTATTTTTCGTCACTACCTCCCCGTTCCGGGAGTGGGTAATTTGCGCGCCTGCTGCCTTCCTTGGATGTGGTAGCCGTTTCTCAGGCTCCCTCTCCGGAATCGAACCCTGATTCCCCGTTACCCGTTACCACCACGGTAGGCATGGAACCTACCGTCGACAGTTGATAAGGCAGACATTTGAAAGATGCGTCGCCGGTACGGAGACCGTGCGATCAGCTCGAAGTTATTCAGAGTCACCAGGTCTTTGCGCGGGCCGCGATCGGGACGCGCACGAAGCGCGCCGCGACGGGCCGGTTTTGATCTAATAAAAGCGTTCCTCCCGCACGCGACACCCGAGGGCGCCGCGACGGTCGGAACTCTGTCGGCATGTATTAGCTCTAGAATTACCACAGTTATCCAAGTAACTTGGGTACGATCTAAGGAACCACAACTGATTTAATGAGCCTTTCGCGGTTTCACCTTAATGCGGCTTGCACTGAGACATGCATGGCTTAATCTTTGAGACAAGCATATGACTACTGGCAGGATCAACCAGGGATCTCGGTTTTACAACAACTGCGCCCCGTGTGACGCGCGCGCTGACGCACGACGCGACACCCGGGACGCGTGCTTCCGAGCGCCGGTCCGCCCGGGGGCGGGCCGACGCCGAGGGCGGTCGCACGACAGCGAGACCGCTGGGGTCCCGGCGTGCGACCGACCGCGGTTCGTGTGAGAATACGAGGGCCCGACGGGAGCGCTGTGGACACGCGCGGGCACCCGACCCGACCGCAATCGCCGCGGCCGTGATGGCGTTGGCTAGAGCGGCCGACTTGTGGCGGGCGCCACACGCGATACGCACCCGTCGCAACGTAACTCGCGTTGACGAGAGTTGAGGGAGACCGGCGGACCGCCGTCCTGTGCGGACGGCACCCGCCGGAATCGCCTCTCTCGCCCGTTTTGTAAAGGTCCCCAGCCGAGATCGTGGGGGAAGCCGGGACGCGACGCGAAGTCCGTCGTCCCGGGGCTTCGCCCCGGCGACCGCCGGGCACGGCGACGATGGCCGGCCGCGGCGGGAATGTTCTGGCGTCGAGAGTTCGTATCTTGCGAAACGGTAACGGGAGTCGTCATCGGTTGAGCGATGTGTGTCGCGCTGCCGACCCACCGGTAGGAGGGCCCGCAGCGCCAGTCGAGGTTTGCCACTCGGCGTGCGAGATGGGTCGGTCGCCGAAACGTGGACGGATACCAACTCGGCGCCGATGCCGGGCACGCCCTCGCCAAGAACTGGCGGGGCGAGAACGGCACGGCTGAGTTGGACGCGTCGGCTTCGGCGTCGCCCGTGGCTTTGCTGTCGTGTACCGTGATCGGTGATCCGACGGCCGGCTGATCGCCGACCGACCGACCGGCCGCTCACAAATATACAAAAACTCGGGTCCAACCGTCCGCCATGCAAAACCGCACGTGCGTAGCGGTCATCGCGCCGACACGCGGTCCACGCGTCCATGACGGTGCGTAGCGGTGTTCCGGGTACTCGTGTCGACGCGCGTAGCGGCGTGCCGAGGTCGGACCGTAAACTGAAAAAATGTCGAAAACCCTACGACCGATATCACTTTCGGATAGGTTTAGACGATTCCGACGAGAATACCTCTGAGGTTCGTCGACGTAAAAACAACCGGTAACGAGTTATTCCGCTGGCAACGAAAAGAAGTTAAAAATTCGATTTCGACGTCGGCCGAACTCGAAACGCCCGGGATGCCGGTACGTGACCTACCCCGACACCGCGGACTAACGCGTTACTCGATCCTAGAAAATTTTTTTTTTCCAAATCTAAACCCGTCGCGACGGCCGTACCCGCCGCGGCACCGGTACGGACGACGACCGCCGTGCCCGGACCGCGGAGGTCGGACTCGGGGAAAAAAAAAAATTTTCAATCTCGACGCGACCGCCGTGACCGACGCGTACGACGCGTACCCGGACCGTAGGTCAGCGTCCGGAGAGCCGCGGGAAAAAAAAAATTTCGACACGGCAGAGGTGCCGCGCTCCGCCGGCGACGCGATACGGGCACAGGGCAAGCGCCACGGTCGGTCCGCGGTCTCCGGGTGACTTACGGGGAAAATGAAATTTCACCGCCTACGCCCCCGTGCGCCGAGGGTTACCGGGGACCGGGACGACCGCTCCGCCGGGGCCGCGGTCGGGGTCCCGGGGAAAAAAAAAATAATTTTTAAACTCGACGCGACCGCCGCGACCGACGCGTACGACGCGTGCCTACACCGACCGTGGGCGCCCGGATCGCCGGAGGAGGAAAAAAATTTTCGACCCGGCCGAGGGGCAGCGCTCCGCGGGCGACCGCCGGGGTACCGGGCGACCCGCGGAGAAAATCAGATTTCGCCGTCAGCGTGCCGTGCCCGACGGGGAACCGGCGAACCGACGACCGCACCGCCGGGTCGGAGAAAAAAAAAAAAAAATTATTTTTCATCCCGAGTCCGCGCGGTCGACCGACGCGAACGACGCGTGCCGCGACCCACGGCGGGCGTCCGGAGCGCAGGTGGAGAAAAAAAATTTTTCGGCCCGTCCGGGCGACGACGGCACGGCGCTCGCCGGTCGCGGTTCCCGCGGGAAACTTCGCCGGGGACGACGTCTCACGGTCCCCGCGGCTGACCCGGCGCCGGCGAACCCAACACCCGGCGGACCTTAGCGGTCCTAAGAGCGCGCCCCGTAGACGTGGTGCGTAGCGGTACGCACCAAATACTCACGCCGTGCGTAGTGGTGCCGCAACTCCCTCACTGTCCTTATCCTTTTCCCGGGCACGGGCGACCCCGAGTACCGGGACCCCTCGGGAGCCGGCCGACGCGTACGGTCCGCGGTCCCCGGGCCCGCTACCCGGCGGGATCCGATTCCGCCGCCTACGCCCCCGTGCGCCGAGTGTTACCGGGGACCGGACGACCGCTCCGCCGGGGCCGCGGTCGGGGTCCCGGGGAAAAAAAAAATAATTTTTAAACTCGACGCGACCGCCGCGACCGACGCGTACGACGCGTGCCTACACCGACCGTGGGCGCCCGGATCGCCGGAGGAGGAAAAAAATTTTCGACCCGGCCGAGGGGCAGCGCTCCGCGGGCGACCGCCGGGGTACCGGGCGACCCGCGGAGAAAATCAGATTTCGCCGTCAGCGTGCCGTGCCCGACGGGGAACCGGCGAACCGACGACCGCACCGCCGGGTCGGAGAAAAAAAAAAAAAAATTATTTTTCATCCCGAGTCCGCGCGGTCGACCGACGCGAACGACGCGTGCCGCGACCCACGGCGGGCGTCCGGAGCGCAGGTGGAGAAAAAAAATTTTTCGGCCCGTCCGGGCGACGACGGCACGGCGCTCGCCGGTCGCGGTTCCCGCGGGAAACTTCGCCGGGGACGACGTCTCACGGTCCCCGCGGCTGACCCGGCGCCGGCGAACCCAACACCCGGCGGACCTTAGCGGTCCTAAGAGCGCGCCCCGTAGACGTGGTGCGTAGCGGTACGCACCAAATACTCACGCCGTGCGTAGTGGTGCCGCAACTCCCTCACTGTCCTTATCCTTTTCCCGGGCACGGGCGACCCCGAGTACCGGGACCCCTCGGGAGCCGGCCGACGCGTACGGTCCGCGGTCCCCGGGCCCGCTACCCGGCGGGATCCGATTCCGCCGCCTACGCCCCCGTGCGCCGAGTGTTACCGGGGACCGGACGACCGCTCCGCCGGGGCCGCGGTCGGGGTCCCGGGGAAAAAAAAAATAATTTTTAAACTCGACGCGACCGCCGCGACCGACGCGTACGACGCGTGCCTACACCGACCGTGGGCGCCCGGATCGCCGGAGGAGGAAAAAAATTTTCGACCCGGCCGAGGGGCAGCGCTCCGCGGGCGACCGCCGGGGTACCGGGCGACCCGCGGAGAGAAATCAGATTTCGCCGTCAGCGTGCCGTGCCCGACGGGGAACCGGCGAACCGACGACCGCACCGCCGGGTCGGAGAAAAAAAAAAAAAAATTATTTTTCATCCCGAGTCCGCGCGGTCGACCGACGCGAACGACGCGTGCCGCGACCCACGGCGGGCGTCCGGAGCGCAGGTGGAGAAAAAAAATTTTTCGGCCCGTCCGGGCGACGACGGCACGGCGCTCGCCGGTCGCGGTTCCCGCGGGAAACTTCGCCGGGGACGACGTCTCACGGTCCCCGCGGCTGACCCGGCGCCGGCGAACCCAACACCCGGCGGACCTTAGCGGTCCTAAGAGCGCGCCCCGTAGACGTGGTGCGTAGCGGTACGCACCAAATACTCACGCCGTGCGTAGTGGTGCCGCAACTCCCTCACTGTCCTTATCCTTTTCCCGGGCACGGGCGACCCCGAGTACCGGGACCCCTCGGGAGCCGGCCGACGCGTACGGTCCGCGGTCCCCGGGCCCGCTACCCGGCGGGATCCGATTCCGCCGCCTACGCCCCCGTGCGCCGAGTGTTACCGGGGACCGGACGACCGCTCCGCCGGGGCCGCGGTCGGGGTCCCGGGGAAAAAAAAAATAATTTTTAAACTCGACGCGACCGCCGCGACCGACGCGTACGACGCGTGCCTACACCGACCGTGGGCGCCCGGATCGCCGGAGGAGGAAAAAAATTTTCGACCCGGCCGAGGGGCAGCGCTCCGCGGGCGACCGCCGGGGTACCGGGCGACCCGCGGAGAAAATCAGATTTCGCCGTCAGCGTGCCGTGCCCGACGGGGAACCGGCGAACCGACGACCGCACCGCCGGGTCGGAGAAAAAAAAAAAAAATTATTTTTCATCCCGAGTCCGCGCGGTCGACCGACGCGAACGACGCGTGCCGCGACCCACGGCGGGCGTCCGGAGCGCAGGTGGAGAAAAAAAATTTTTCGGCCCGTCCGGGCGACGACGGCACGGCGCTCGCCGGTCGCGGTTCCCGCGGGAAACTTCGCCGGGGACGACGTCTCACGGTCCCCGCGGCTGACCCGGCGCCGGCGAACCCAACACCCGGCGGACCTTAGCGGTCCTAAGAGCGCGCCCCGTAGACGTGGTGCGTAGCGGTACGCACCAAATACTCACGCCGTGCGTAGTGGTGCCGCAACTCCCTCACTGTCCTTATCCTTTTCCCGGGCACGGGCGACCCCGAGTACCGGGACCCCTCGGGAGCCGGCCGACGCGTACGGTCCGCGGTCCCCGGGCCCGCTACCCGGCGGGATCCGATTCCGCCGCCTACGCCCCCGTGCGCCGAGTGTTACCGGGGACCGGACGACCGCTCCGCCGGGGCCGCGGTCGGGGTCCCGGGGAAAAAAAAAATAATTTTTAAACTCGACGCGACCGCCGCGACCGACGCGTACGACGCGTGCCTACACCGACCGTGGGCGCCCGGATCGCCGGAGGAGGAAAAAAATTTTCGACCCGGCCGAGGGGCAGCGCTCCGCGGGCGACCGCCGGGGTACCGGGCGACCCGCGGAGAAAATCAGATTTCGCCGTCAGCGTGCCGTGCCCGACGGGGAACCGGCGAACCGACGACCGCACCGCCGGGTCGGAGAAAAAAAAAAAAAAATTATTTTTCATCCCGAGTCCGCGCGGTCGACCGACGCGTACGACGTCTTCTGCGACTGACTGTAGGTTTCCGGAGCGCAGGAGAAGAAAAAATATTTTTCGACCCGGCAGAGGGGCAGCGCTCCGCGGGCGACGCGATTCGGCCACCGGGGAAACGCGACGGTCGGTCCGCGGTCTCCGGGTGACTTACGGGTAAACTGAAATTTCGCCGCCTACGCCCGGTACGCCGAGCGATAACGGGGACGCGACGACCTCGCCGCCCGGTCCGCGGTCGGTGTCGGGGGAAAAAAAAAAAAATTTTAAATCTCGACACAACCGCCTTGACAGACGCGTACGACTCGTACCCGGACCGAAGGTGAGCGTCCGGGGCGCCGGAGGAGAAATAAAATTTTCGACCCACCCGGCCGAGGGCCCGCTTATCAGCGGGCGACGCCGGACGACCGCCGGGGTACCGGGCGACCCGCAGGAAAATTAGATTTCGCTGACCCGGTACCGTACCCGACTGGGAACCGACGACCGCTGCGCACGGGGCCGCAGTCGGACTCGGAGAAAAAAAAAAATTATTTTTCATCCCGAGTCCGCCGGGCGATAGATGCGTACGTCGTGTGCTGCGACTGAGTGTAGGCTTCCGGAGCGCAGGAGAAGAAAAAATATTTTTCGACCTGTCCGGTTGC
>NW_026869996.1:6848345-6858345 GCF_020882245.1 Rhopalosiphum padi | reverse complement strand
GGTTCTTGCCGTCGGGCGAGCCGACCAGGAGCACCGGGGTTCGGCGCGAACGGTCACGCCGAGACGCGACCGCCGCGACGAACCGCCACCCGGGCCCTTCGGCCGGCGCCCAACGAGTCGCGACGTCCGCTAACCGAGCGAAAGATCCGGCCGGCGGTTAGACCGACCGTGAATTCGCCCGGCGGGGACTCGCGGGCTCTGTCCGTTTACACCCGAACGGTTTCACGTTCTTATGAACTCTCTCTTCAAAGTTCTTTTCAACTTTCCCTCACGGTACTTGTCCACTATCGGTCTCGTGGCCGTATTTAGCCTTAGATGGAGTTTACCACCCGCTTCGGGCTGCACTCTCAAGCAACCCGACTCGAAGGCGCGGTCCGATCCCGGAACGCTGTGACGGCCTCTACTGGCCTGGCACCATCTGCGGGCCATGGCCCCGTTCAAGGGAGACTTGGACCGTCACGTGCGCCCCGGCAACGAGGCCGGCCCGTACGCCACAACTCCCATACGTGCCGCGACACAAAAGTGCGCGGCGGGATTCGGCGATGGGCTTTTCCCTGTTCGCTCGCCGCTACTGGGGGAATCACGGTTGTTTTCTTTTCCTCCGCTTATTAATATGCTTAAATCCGGCGGGTAGTCCCGCCTGATCTGAGGTCGGAACGTATCGGTGTGTTTGTGTTTTTTTTCTTAACACGGCAGCCTGCGGTCCGCGCTCCGTCCGTACGGCGACCGTCCGCGTCCGCTTCTCGGAAGCCGGAGAGGTGTCTCTAGGACTCTCAGCCGACCCGGCCGCGCTCTCGCGCGGCGGGCGGACGGGGACGTGCCGTTTTACGGCGCGAGAACCCGTGACTGTTTGCCGTCACAACTTGGGCGGACGACCGGAGGCGGGCGCCGTCGCCGTCGCCGCGAGGCAGACGGCGGGGCGTCGTTCCCCGGTCGAACCGCCAATCTCGCGCAGCCGGAGCGGCCGACGGTCTCCCGTCGGACGCCTGCCGGCGGCGCATCGGTCTGGCCGAGTATCCGGTATACGACCCTCAGACAGGCGTGGCCCGGGACCCGCGGGTCACCGAGGCCGCAATGTGCGTTCGACTGGTCGATGTTCGTATAACCTGCGGATTACACGACGACGCGCAGATAGCTGCGGTCTTCATCGATCCACGAGCCAAGTGATCCGCCGTTCGGGGTCGGGTGTTTTTTTTTTTGTTTGTCGACGAAATTTCTGCGCCACGCGTGCGCGCGGCGCAAGGTCTTTCGACGGTAACCATCTTTCGGTCGACGCTTGGTCGGGGGTCGCGGCGCGCGGGCGGTCGGCGAGCTAGTCGCGAGCGCACGCGGCCACGGGGTCGGATTAGGCGCGCGCGAGACCGGCGTGGGACGCCGGTGCCGCGGGCCCGTCTCTAATGATCCTTCCGCAGGTTCACCTACGGAAACCTTGTTACGACTTTTACTTCCTCTAAACGGCCGAGTTCGGTCATCTTCCCGGTCGCGCGACGACCCAGCCCCCGAGGGGGCCGAATAACGCGCGTCCAGTCCGAAGACCTCACTGCGGTCGTTCAATCGGTAGTAGCGACGGGCGGTGTGTACAAAGGGCAGGGACGTAATCAACGCGAGCTGATGACTCGCGCTTACTGGGAATTCCTCGTTCACGTGGAAAAATTGCAAGCCACGATCCCTAAGCACGAAGGAGGTTCAGCGGGTTACCCGGAAGCCTGTCGGCCCAGGAATGTTAACACACGCTGATTCCTTCAGTGTAGCGCGCGTGCGGCCCAGAACATCTAAGGGCATCACAGACCTGTTATCGCTCAGTCTCGTGCGGCTATTTTCGTCCGCCGCCTGTCCCTCTAAGAAGAGTTTAAGCTCCTGGGAGCCGGCGGTAGCCCTAGTAACGTATCGTGATCCGCCGGCGACGGCCGCGAACACGGCGCGCTTCACCGCGGAGCCCGACGCACGACTGACGCGCGCCGACCAGAGGTTGCCCCCCGGCCGACACACGCCCGCCGCACGCAGGGACGCGGATGGCGCGGCCGCGCCCGACGACCGCCGTGGACGACGGGCGAACGCGTTCGGGGATACCGGGCCGAGCCGACGGAGACGCGAACACGGACGGCCGAAACCGCCCGCGCCGCGCCCACCGCCGACCCGGGTTTACCCGCCTAGTTAGCAGGACAGAGTCTCGTTCGTTATCGGAATTAACCAGACAGATCGCTCCACCAACTAAGAACGGCCATGCACCACCACCCACCGAATCAAGAAAGAGCTCTCAATCTGTCAATCTTTCCGGTGTCCGGGCCTGGTGAGGTTTCCCGTGTTGAGTCAAATTAAGCCGCAGGCTCCACTCCTGGTGGTGCCCTTCCGTCAATTCCTTTAAGTTTCAACTTTGCAATCATACTTCCCCCGGAACCGAAAAGCTTCGGTTTCCCGGAAGCTGCCCGCCGGGTCGTTAATGAAACGCCGGCGGATCGCTAGCTGGCATCGTTTACAGTTAGAACTAGGGCGGTATCTGATCGCCTTCGAACCTCTAACTTTCGTTCTTGATCATACGAGAACGTACTTGGCAAATGCTTTCGCGTCAGTTCGTCTCGAGACGATCCAAGAATTTCACCTCTAACGTCTCGGTACGAATGCCCCCGCCCGTCTCTGTTGATCATTACCTCCGGTCCCGAAAACCGGCCCGGCGGGACGCGCGGGCGACTGGCGCCCGCGGCCCGGCGGCCCGCGCACGGAAACGCCCCGGAGGGCGATTTCGCGCGCCCGCGAAGGGCGGAGATGCGCGGGACCGAGGTCTTGTTCCATTATTCCATGCGACCAGTATTCAGGGCCTTTTGACGAGACGGCCGTGAAGCCGCCCCGCCAGATTTGAGCCTGCTTTGAGCACTCTAATTTGTTCAAAGTAAACGTGTCGGCCCGCCGACGGCACTCGGTGAAGAGCACCGCGCAGCAAGATTGGAGTAGGCGGCCGCCGTCGTCGAACCCCGACGGCCAAGCGACGCGTGGCCGCGTGGCGCGCCGGAAGCACGAGACACGTGTCCGCCTGCCGACAATACGTCCGGCCGACGTGCCGGTAACTAACACCCCGAGACGGCTGACGAGCGCGACGACGGCCGCGCCGACGGGACACGTGGTCCCGCGACACGACCGGCCGCGACACGCCGGACCGCCAGGGTGGTCCGGCACCGCCCAGACACAGATCCGACTACGAGCTTTTTAACCGCAACAACTTTAATATACGCTATTGGAGCTGGAATTACCGCGGCTGCTGGCACCAGACTTGCCCTCCAATTGATCCTCGTTTAAAGGTTTTAAAGTGTTCTCATTCCGATTACGGGGCCTCGGATGAGTCCCGTATCGTTATTTTTCGTCACTACCTCCCCGTTCCGGGAGTGGGTAATTTGCGCGCCTGCTGCCTTCCTTGGATGTGGTAGCCGTTTCTCAGGCTCCCTCTCCGGAATCGAACCCTGATTCCCCGTTACCCGTTACCACCACGGTAGGCATGGAACCTACCGTCGACAGTTGATAAGGCAGACATTTGAAAGATGCGTCGCCGGTACGGAGACCGTGCGATCAGCTCGAAGTTATTCAGAGTCACCAGGTCTTTGCGCGGGCCGCGATCGGGACGCGCACGAAGCGCGCCGCGACGGGCCGGTTTTGATCTAATAAAAGCGTTCCTCCCGCACGCGACACCCGAGGGCGCCGCGACGGTCGGAACTCTGTCGGCATGTATTAGCTCTAGAATTACCACAGTTATCCAAGTAACTTGGGTACGATCTAAGGAACCACAACTGATTTAATGAGCCTTTCGCGGTTTCACCTTAATGCGGCTTGCACTGAGACATGCATGGCTTAATCTTTGAGACAAGCATATGACTACTGGCAGGATCAACCAGGGATCTCGGTTTTACAACAACTGCGCCCCGTGTGACGCGCGCGCTGACGCACGACGCGACACCCGGGACGCGTGCTTCCGAGCGCCGGTCCGCCCGGGGGCGGGCCGACGCCGAGGGCGGTCGCACGACAGCGAGACCGCTGGGGGTCCCGGCGTGCGACCGACCGCGGTTCGTGTGAGAATACGAGGGCCCGACGGGAGCGCTGTGGACACGCGCGGGCACCCGACCCGACCGCAATCGCCGCGGCCGTGATGGCGTTGGCTAGAGCGGCCGACTTGTGGCGGGCGCCACACGCGATACGCACCCGTCGCAACGTAACTCGCGTTGACGAGAGTTGAGGGAGACCGGCGGACCGCCGTCCTGTGCGGACGGCACCCGCCGGAATCGCCTCTCTCGCCCGTTTTGTAAAGGTCCCCAGCCGAGATCGTGGGGGAAGCCGGGACGCGACGCGAAGTCCGTCGTCCCGGGGCTTCGCCCCGGCGACCGCCGGGCACGGCGACGATGGCCGGCCGCGGCGGGAATGTTCTGGCGTCGAGAGTTCGTATCTTGCGAAACGGTAACGGGAGTCGTCATCGGTTGAGCGATGTGTGTCGCGCTGCCGACCCACCGGTAGGAGGGCCCGCAGCGCCAGTCGAGGTTTGCCACTCGGCGTGCGAGATGGGTCGGTCGCCGAAACGTGGACGGATACCAACTCGGCGCCGATGCCGGGCACGCCCTCGCCAAGAACTGGCGGGGCGAGAACGGCACGGCTGAGTTGGACGCGTCGGCTTCGGCGTCGCCCGTGGCTTTGCTGTCGTGTACCGTGATCGGTGATCCGACGGCCGGCTGATCGCCGACCGACCGACCGGCCGCTCACAAATATACAAAAACTCGGGTCCAACCGTCCGCCATGCAAAACCGCACGTGCGTAGCGGTCATCGCGCCGACACGCGGTCCACGCGTCCATGACGGTGCGTAGCGGTGTTCCGGGTACTCGTGTCGACGCGCGTAGCGGCGTGCCGAGGTCGGACCGTAAACTGAAAAAATGTCGAAAACCCTACGACCGATATCACTTTCGGATAGGTTTAGACGATTCCGACGAGAATACCTCTGAGGTTCGTCGACGTAAAAACAACCGGTAACGAGTTATTCCGCTGGCAACGAAAAGAAGTTAAAAATTCGATTTCGACGTCGGCCGAACTCGAAACGCCCGGGATGCCGGTACGTGACCTACCCCGACACCGCGGACTAACGCGTTACTCGATCCTAGAAAAATTTTTTTTTTCCAAATCTAAACCCGTCGCGACGGCCGTACCCGCCGCGGCACCGGTACGGACGACGACCGCCGTGCCCGGACCGCGGAGGTCGGACTCGGGGAAAAAAAAAAATTTTCAATCTCGACGCGACCGCCGTGACCGACGCGTACGACGCGTACCCGGACCGTAGGTCAGCGTCCGGAGAGCCGCGGGAAAAAAAAAATTTCGACACGGCAGAGGTGCCGCGCTCCGCCGGCGACGCGATACGGGCACAGGGCAAGCGCCACGGTCGGTCCGCGGTCTCCGGGTGACTTACGGGGAAAATGAAATTTCACCGCCTACGCCCCCGTGCGCCGAGGGTTACCGGGGACCGGACGACCGCTCCGCCGGGGCCGCGGTCGGGGTCCCGGGGAAAAAAAAAATAATTTTTAAACTCGACGCGACCGCCGCGACCGACGCGTACGACGCGTGCCTACACCGACCGTGGGCGCCCGGATCGCCGGAGGAGGAAAAAAATTTTCGACCCGGCCGAGGGGCAGCGCTCCGCGGGCGACCGCCGGGGTACCGGGCGACCCGCGGAGAAAATCAGATTTCGCCGTCAGCGTGCCGTGCCCGACGGGGAACCGGCGAACCGACGACCGCACCGCCGGGTCGGAGAAAAAAAAAAAAAAATTATTTTTCATCCCGAGTCCGCGCGGTCGACCGACGCGAACGACGCGTGCCGCGACCCACGGCGGGCGTCCGGAGCGCAGGTGGAGAAAAAAAATTTTTCGGCCCGTCCGGGCGACGACGGCACGGCGCTCGCCGGTCGCGGTTCCCGCGGGAAACTTCGCCGGGGACGACGTCTCACGGTCCCCGCGGCTGACCCGGCGCCGGCGAACCCAACACCCGGCGGACCTTAGCGGTCCTAAGAGCGCGCCCCGTAGACGTGGTGCGTAGCGGTACGCACCAAATACTCACGCCGTGCGTAGTGGTGCCGCAACTCCCTCACTGTCCTTATCCTTTTCCCGGGCACGGGCGACCCCGAGTACCGGGACCCCTCGGGAGCCGGCCGACGCGTACGGTCCGCGGTCCCCGGGCCCGCTACCCGGCGGGATCCGATTCCGCCGCCTACGCCCCCGTGCGCCGAGTGTTACCGGGGACCGGACGACCGCTCCGCCGGGGGCCGCGGTCGGGGTCCCGGGGAAAAAAAAAAATAATTTTTAAACTCGACGCGACCGCCGCGACCGACGCGTACGACGCGTGCCTACACCGACCGTGGGCGCCCGGATCGCCGGAGGAGGAAAAAAATTTTCGACCCGGCCGAGGGGCAGCGCTCCGCGGGCGACCGCCGGGGGTACCGGGCGACCCGCGGAGAAAATCAGATTTCGCCGTCAGCGTGCCGTGCCCGACGGGGAACCGGCGAACCGACGACCGCACCGCCGGGTCGGAGAAAAAAAAAAAAAATTATTTTTCATCCCGAGTCCGCGCGGTCGACCGACGCGAACGACGCGTGCCGCGACCCACGGCGGGCGTCCGGAGCGCAGGTGGAGAAAAAAAATTTTTCGGCCCGTCCGGGCGACGACGGCACGGCGCTCGCCGGTCGCGGTTCCCGCGGGAAACTTCGCCGGGGGACGACGTCTCACGGTCCCCGCGGCTGACCCGGCGCCGGCGAACCCAACACCCGGCGGACCTTAGCGGTCCTAAGAGCGCGCCCCGTAGACGTGGTGCGTAGCGGTACGCACCAAATACTCACGCCGTGCGTAGTGGTGCCGCAACTCCCTCACTGTCCTTATCCTTTTCCCGGGCACGGGCGACCCCGAGTACCGGGACCCCTCGGGAGCCGGCCGACGCGTACGGTCCGCGGTCCCCGGGCCCGCTACCCGGCGGGATCCGATTCCGCCGCCTACGCCCCCGTGCGCCGAGTGTTACCGGGGACCGGACGACCGCTCCGCCGGGGCCGCGGTCGGTCGGGGTCCCGGGGAAAAAAAAAATAATTTTTAAAACTCGACGCGACCGCCGCGACCGACGCGTACGACGCGTGCCTACACCGACCGTGGGCGCCCGGATCGCCGGAGGAGGAAAAAAAATTTTCGACCCGGCCGAGGGGCAGCGCTCCGCGGGCGACCGCCGGGGGGTACCGGGCGACCCGCGGAGAAAATCAGATTTCGCCGTCAGCGTGCCGTGCCCGACGGGGAACCGGCGAACCGACGACCGCACCGCCGGGGTCGGAGAAAAAAAAAAAAAATTATTTTTCATCCCGAGTCCGCGCGGTCGACCGACGCGAACGACGCGTGCCGCGACCCACGGCGGGCGTCCGGAGCGCAGGTGGAGAAAAAAAATTTTTCGGCCCGTCCGGGCGACGACGGCACGGCGCTCGCCGGTCGCGGTTCCCGCGGGAAACTTCGCCGGGGACGACGTCTCACGGTCCCCGCGGCTGACCCGGCGCCGGCGAACCAACACCCGGCGGACCTTAGCGGTCCTAAGAGCGCGCCCCGTAGACGTGGTGCGTAGCGGTACGCACCAAATACTCACGCCGTGCGTAGTGGTGCCGCAACTCCCTCACTGTCCTTATCCTTTTCCCCGGGCACGGGCGACCCCGAGTACCGGGACCCCTCGGGAGCCGGCCGACGCGTACGGTCCGCGGTCCCCGGGCCCGCTACCCGGCGGGATCCGATTCCGCCGCCCTACGCCCCCGTGCGCCGAGTGTTACCGGGGACCGGACGACCGCTCCGCCGGGGCCGCGGTCGGGGTCCCGGGGAAAAAAAAAATAATTTTTTAAACTCGACGCGACCGCCGCGACCGACGCGTACGACGCGTGCCTACACCGACCGTGGGCGCCCGGATCGCCGGAGGAGGAAAAAAATTTTCGACCCGGCCGAGGGGCAGCGCTCCGCGGGCGACCGCCGGGGGTACCGGGCGACCCGCGGAGAAAATCAGATTTCGCCGTCAGCGTGCCGTGCCCGACGGGGAACCGGCGAACCGACGACCGCACCGCCGGGTCGGAGAAAAAAAAAAAAAATTATTTTTCATCCCGAGTCCGCGCGGTCGACCGACGCGAACGACGCGTGCCGCGACCCACGGCGGGCGTCCGGAGCGCAGGTGGAGAAAAAAAAATTTTTCGGCCCGTCCGGGCGACGACGGCACGGCGCTCGCCGGTCGCGGTTCCCGCGGGAAACTTCGCCGGGGGACGACGTCTCACGGTCCCCGCGGCTGACCCGGCGCCGGCGAACCCAACACCCGGCGGACCTTAGCGGTCCTAAGAGCGCGCCCCGTAGACGTGGTGCGTAGCGGTACGCACCAAATACTCACGCCGTGCGTAGTGGTGCCGCAACTCCCTCACTGTCCTTATCCTTTTCCCGGGCACGGGCGACCCCGAGTACCGGGACCCCTCGGGAGCCGGCCGACGCGTACGGTCCGCGGTCCCCGGGCCCGCTACCCGGCGGGATCCGATTCCGCCGCCTACGCCCCCGTGCGCCGAGTGTTACCGGGGACCGGACGACCGCTCCGCCGGGGCCGCGGTCGGGGTCCCGGGGAAAAAAAAAATAATTTTTAAACTCGACGCGACCGCCGCGACCGACGCGTACGACGCGTGCCTACACCGACCGTGGGCGCCCGGATCGCCGGAGGAGGAAAAAAATTTTCGACCCGGCCGAGGGGCAGCGCTCCGCGGGCGACCGCCGGGGTACCGGGCGACCCGCGGAGAAAATCAGATTTCGCCGTCAGCGTGCCGTGCCCGACGGGGAACCGGCGAACCGACGACCGCACCGCCGGGTCGGAGAAAAAAAAAAAAAATTATTTTTCATCCCGAGTCCGCGCGGTCGACCGACGCGTACGACGTCTTCTGCGACTGACTGTAGGTTTCCGGAGCGCAGGAGAAGAAAAAATATTTTTCGACCCGGCAGAGGGGGCAGCGCTCCGCGGGCGACGCGATTCGGCCACCGGGGAAACGCGACGGTCGGTCCGCGGTCTCCGGGTGGACTTACGGGTAAACTGAAATTTCGCCGCCTACGCCCGGTACGCCGAGCGATAACGGGGACGCGACGACCTCGCCGCCCGGTCCGCGGTCGGTGTCGGGGGAAAAAAAAAAAAAATTTTAAATCTCGACACAACCGCCTTGACAGACGCGTACGACTCGTACCCGGACCGAAGGTGAGCGTCCGGGGCGCCGGAGGAGAAATAAAATTTTCGACCCACCCGGCCGAGGGCCCGCTTATCAGCGGGCGACGCCGGACGACCGCCGGGGGTACCGGGCGACCCGCAGGAAAATTAGATTTCGCTGACCCGGTACCGTACCCGACTGGGAACCGACGACCGCTGCGCACGGGGGCCGCAGTCGGACTCGGAGAAAAAAAAAAAATTATTTTTCATCCCGAGTCCGCCGGGCGATAGATGCGTACGTCGTGTGCTGCGACTGAGTGTAGGCTTCCGGAGCGCAGGAGAAGAAAAAATATTTTTCGACCTGTCCGGTTGCCGACGGGACTGTGCTCGCCGGTCGACGGTCCCGGTGAAATCACGCGGCGGGAAAATTTTCACTGTCCTTATCTCGAACCGCGGTCCGGTCGCCGGGGACCAACGGGCGACCTCACCGTGTGGTACGACGCCCGTGCTTCTCGGTCCACGGTCCCCGAGGAAATCAAACGGCGGAGAATTTTCACTGTCCTTATCTCGAACCGCCGTCCGGTCGCCGGGGACCAACGGGCGACCTCACCGTGTAGTACGACGCCCGTGCTTCTCGGTCCACGGTCCCCGGGGGAAATAACGCGGCGGGAAAATTTTCACTGTCCTTATCTCGAACCGCGGTCCGGTCGCCGGTGGCCTACGGGCGACCTCACCGTGTAGTACGACGCCCGTGCTTCTCGGTCCACGGTCCCCGGTGAAATCACGCGGCGGGAAAATTGTCAC
>NW_026869996.1:6835845-6843345 GCF_020882245.1 Rhopalosiphum padi | reverse complement strand
CCCCGTTCAAGGGAGACTTGGACCGTCACGTGCGCCCCGGCAACGAGGCCGGCCCGTACGCCACAACTCCCATACGTGCCGCGACACAAAAGTGCGCGGCGGGATTCGGCGATGGGCTTTTCCCTGTTCGCTCGCCGCTACTGGGGGAATCACGGTTGTTTTCTTTTCCTCCGCTTATTAATATGCTTAAATCCGGCGGGTAGTCCCGCCTGATCTGAGGTCGGAACGTATCGGTGTGTTTGTGTTTTTTTTCTTAACACGGCAGCCTGCGGTCCGCGCTCCGTCCGTACGGCGACCGTCCGCGTCCGCTTCTCGGAAGCCGGAGAGGTGTCTCTAGGACTCTCAGCCGACCCGGCCGCGCTCTCGCGCGGCGGGCGGACGGGGACGTGCCGTTTTACGGCGCGAGAACCCGTGACTGTTTGCCGTCACAACTTGGGCGGACGACCGGAGGCGGGCGCCGTCGCCGTCGCCGCGAGGCAGACGGCGGGGCGTCGTTCCCCGGTCGAACCGCCAATCTCGCGCAGCCGGAGCGGCCGACGGTCTCCCGTCGGACGCCTGCCGGCGGCGCATCGGTCTGGCCGAGTATCCGGTATACGACCCTCAGACAGGCGTGGCCCGGGACCCGCGGGTCACCGAGGCCGCAATGTGCGTTCGACTGGTCGATGTTCGTATAACCTGCGGATTACACGACGACGCGCAGATAGCTGCGGTCTTCATCGATCCACGAGCCAAGTGATCCGCCGTTCGGGGTCGGGTGTTTTTTTTTTTTGTTTGTCGACGAAATTTCTGCGCCACGCGTGCGCGCGGCGCAAGGTCTTTCGACGGTAACCATCTTTCGGTCGACGCTTGGTCGGGGGTCGCGGCGCGCGGGCGGTCGGCGAGCTAGTCGCGAGCGCACGCGGCCACGGGGGTCGGATTAGGCGCGCGCGAGACCGGCGTGGGACGCCGGTGCCGCGGGCCCGTCTCTAATGATCCTTCCGCAGGTTCACCTACGGAAACCTTGTTACGACTTTTTACTTCCTCTAAACGGCCGAGTTCGGTCATCTTCCCGGTCGCGCGACGACCCAGCCCCCGAGGGGGCCGAATAACGCGCGTCCAGTCCGAAGACCTCACTGCGGTCGTTCAATCGGTAGTAGCGACGGGCGGTGTGTACAAAGGGCAGGGACGTAATCAACGCGAGCTGATGACTCGCGCTTACTGGGAATTCCTCGTTCACGTGGAAAAATTGCAAGCCACGATCCCTAAGCACGAAGGAGGTTCAGCGGGTTACCCGGAAGCCTGTCGGCCCAGGAATGTTAACACACGCTGATTCCTTCAGTGTAGCGCGCGTGCGGCCCAGAACATCTAAGGGCATCACAGACCTGTTATCGCTCAGTCTCGTGCGGCTATTTTCGTCCGCCGCCTGTCCCTCTAAGAAGAGTTTAAGCTCCTGGGAGCCGGCGGTAGCCCTAGTAACGTATCGTGATCCGCCGGCGACGGCCGCGAACACGGCGCGCTTCACCGCGGAGCCCGACGCACGACTGACGCGCGCCGACCAGAGGTTGCCCCCCGGCCGACACACGCCCGCCGCACGCAGGGACGCGGATGGCGCGGGCCGCGCCCGACGACCGCCGTGGACGACGGGCGAACGCGTTCGGGGATACCGGGCCGAGCCGACGGAGACGCGAACACGGACGGCCGAAACCGCCCGCGCCGCGCCCACCGCCGACCCGGGTTTACCCGCCTAGTTAGCAGGACAGAGTCTCGTTCGTTATCGGAATTAACCAGACAGATCGCTCCACCAACTAAGAACGGCCATGCACCACCACCCACCGAATCAAGAAAGAGCTCTCAATCTGTCAATCTTTCCGGTGTCCGGGCCTGGTGAGGTTTCCCGTGTTGAGTCAAATTAAGCCGCAGGCTCCACTCCTGGTGGTGCCCTTCCGTCAATTCCTTTAAGTTTCAACTTTGCAATCATACTTCCCCCGGAACCGAAAAGCTTCGGTTTCCCGGAAGCTGCCCGCCGGGTCGTTAATGAAACGCCGGCGGATCGCTAGCTGGCATCGTTTACAGTTAGAACTAGGGCGGTATCTGATCGCCTTCGAACCTCTAACTTTCGTTCTTGATCATACGAGAACGTACTTGGCAAATGCTTTCGCGTCAGTTCGTCTCGAGACGATCCAAGAATTTCACCTCTAACGTCTCGGTACGAATGCCCCCGCCCGTCTCTGTTGATCATTACCTCCGGTCCCGAAAACCGGCCCGGCGGGACGCGCGGGCGACTGGCGCCCGCGGCCCGGCGGCCCGCGCACGGAAACGCCCCGGAGGGCGATTTCGCGCGCCCGCGAAGGGCGGAGATGCGCGGGACCGAGGTCTTGTTCCATTATTCCATGCGACCAGTATTCAGGGCCTTTTGACGAGACGGCCGTGAAGCCGCCCGCCAGATTTGAGCCTGCTTTGAGCACTCTAATTTGTTCAAAGTAAACGTGTCGGCCCGCCGACGGCACTCGGTGAAGAGCACCGCGCAGCAAGATTGGAGTAGGCGGCCGCCGTCGTCGAACCCCGACGGCCAAGCGACGCGTGGCCGCGTGGCGCGCCGGAAGCACGAGACACGTGTCCGCCTGCCGACAATACGTCCGGCCGACGTGCCGGTAACTAACACCCCGAGACGGCTGACGAGCGCGACGACGGCCGCGCCGACGGGACACGTGGTCCCGCGACACGACCGGCCGCGACACGCCGGACCGCCAGGGTGGTCCGGCACCGCCCAGACACAGATCCGACTACGAGCTTTTTAACCGCAACAACTTTAATATACGCTATTGGAGCTGGAATTACCGCGGCTGCTGGCACCAGACTTGCCCTCCAATTGATCCTCGTTTAAAGGTTTTAAAGTGTTCTCATTCCGATTACGGGGCCTCGGATGAGTCCCGTATCGTTATTTTTCGTCACTACCTCCCCGTTCCGGGAGTGGGTAATTTGCGCGCCTGCTGCCTTCCTTGGATGTGGTAGCCGTTTCTCAGGCTCCCTCTCCGGAATCGAACCCTGATTCCCCGTTACCCGTTACCACCACGGTAGGCATGGAACCTACCGTCGACAGTTGATAAGGCAGACATTTGAAAGATGCGTCGCCGGTACGGAGACCGTGCGATCAGCTCGAAGTTATTCAGAGTCACCAGGTCTTTGCGCGGGCCGCGATCGGGACGCGCACGAAGCGCGCCGCGACGGGCCGGTTTTGATCTAATAAAAGCGTTCCTCCCGCACGCGACACCCGAGGGCGCCGCGACGGTCGGAACTCTGTCGGCATGTATTAGCTCTAGAATTACCACAGTTTATCCAAGTAACTTGGGTACGATCTAAGGAACCACAACTGATTTAATGAGCCTTTCGCGGTTTCACCTTAATGCGGCTTGCACTGAGACATGCATGGCTTAATCTTTGAGACAAGCATATGACTACTGGCAGGATCAACCAGGGATCTCGGTTTTACAACAACTGCGCCCCGTGTGACGCGCGCGCTGACGCACGACGCGACACCCGGGACGCGTGCTTCCGAGCGCCGGTCCGCCCGGGGGCGGGCCGACGCCGAGGGCGGTCGCACGACAGCGAGACCGCTGGGGTCCCGGCGTGCGACCGACCGCGGTTCGTGTGAGAATACGAGGGCCCGACGGGAGCGCTGTGGACACGCGCGGGCACCCGACCCGACCGCAATCGCCGCGGCCGTGATGGCGTTGGCTAGAGCGGCCGACTTGTGGCGGGCGGCCACACGCGATACGCACCCGTCGCAACGTAACTCGCGTTGACGAGAGTTGAGGGAGACCGGCGGACCGCCGTCCTGTGCGGACGGCACCCGCCGGAATCGCCTCTCTCGCCCGTTTTGTAAAGGTCCCCAGCCGAGATCGTGGGGGAAGCCGGGACGCGACGCGAAGTCCGTCGTCCCGGGGCTTCGCCCCGGCGACCGCCGGGCACGGCGACGATGGCCGGCCGCGGCGGGAATGTTCTGGCGTCGAGAGTTCGTATCTTGCGAAACGGTAACGGGAGTCGTCATCGGTTGAGCGATGTGTGTCGCGCTGCCGACCCACCGGTAGGAGGGCCCGCAGCGCCAGTCGAGGTTTGCCACTCGGCGTGCGAGATGGGTCGGTCGCCGAAACGTGGACGGATACCAACTCGGCGCCGATGCCGGGCACGCCCTCGCCAAGAACTGGCGGGGCGAGAACGGCACGGCTGAGTTGGACGCGTCGGCTTCGGCGTCGCCCGTGGCTTTGCTGTCGTGTACCGTGATCGGTGATCCGACGGCCGGCTGATCGCCGACCGACCGACCGGCCGCTCACAAATATACAAAAACTCGGGTCCAACCGTCCGCCATGCAAAAACCGCACGTGCGTAGCGGTCATCGCGCCGACACGCGGTCCACGCGTCCATGACGGTGCGTAGCGGTGTTCCGGGTACTCGTGTCGACGCGCGTAGCGGCGTGCCGAGGTCGGACCGTAAACTGAAAAAATGTCGAAAACCCTACGACCGATATCACTTTCGGATAGGTTTAGACGATTCCGACGAGAATACCTCTGAGGTTCGTCGACGTAAAAACAACCGGTAACGAGTTATTCCGCTGGCAACGAAAAGAAGTTAAAAATTCGATTTCGACGTCGGCCGAACTCGAAACGCCCGGGATGCCGGTACGTGACCTACCCCGACACCGCGGACTAACGCGTTACTCGATCCTAGAAAATTTTTTTTTTCCAAATCTAAACCCGTCGCGACGGCCGTACCCGCCGCGGCACCGGTACGGACGACGACCGCCGTGCCCGGACCGCGGAGGTCGGACTCGGGGAAAAAAAAAAAATTTTCAATCTCGACGCGACCGCCGTGACCGACGCGTACGACGCGTACCCGGACCGTAGGTCAGCGTCCGGAGAGCCGCGGGGAAAAAAAAAATTTCGACACGGCAGAGGTGCCGCGCTCCGCCGGCGACGCGATACGGGCACAGGGCAAGCGCCACGGTCGGTCCGCGGTCTCCGGGTGACTTACGGGGAAAATGAAATTTCACCGCCTACGCCCCCGTGCGCCGAGGGGTTACCGGGGACCGGACGACCGCTCCGCCGGGGCCGCGGTCGGGGTCCCGGGGAAAAAAAAAAATAATTTTTAAACTCGACGCGACCGCCGCGACCGACGCGTACGACGCGTGCCTACACCGACCGTGGGCGCCCGGATCGCCGGAGGAGGAAAAAAATTTTCGACCCGGCCGAGGGGGCAGCGCTCCGCGGGCGACCGCCGGGGTACCGGGCGACCCGCGGAGAAAATCAGATTTCGCCGTCAGCGTGCCGTGCCCGACGGGGGAACCGGGCGAACCGACGACCGCACCGCCGGGTCGGAGAAAAAAAAAAAAAAATTATTTTTCATCCCGAGTCCGCGCGGTCGACCGACGCGAACGACGCGTGCCGCGACCCACGGCGGGCGTCCGGAGCGCAGGTGGAGAAAAAAAATTTTTCGGCCCGTCCGGGCGACGACGGCACGGCGCTCGCCGGTCGCGGTTCCCGCGGGAAACTTCGCCGGGGACGACGTCTCACGGTCCCCGCGGCTGACCCGGCGCCGGCGAACCCAACACCCGGCGGACCTTAGCGGTCCTAAGAGCGCGCCCCGTAGACGTGGTGCGTAGCGGTACGCACCAAATACTCACGCCGTGCGTAGTGGTGCCGCAACTCCCTCACTGTCCTTATCCTTTTCCCGGGCACGGGCGACCCCGAGTACCGGGACCCCTCGGGAGCCGGCCGACGCGTACGGTCCGCGGTCCCCGGGCCCGCTACCCGGCGGGATCCGATTCCGCCGCCTACGCCCCCGTGCGCCGAGTGTTACCGGGGACCGGACGACCGCTCCGCCGGGGCCGCGGTCGGGGGTCCCGGGGAAAAAAAAAATAATTTTTAAACTCGACGCGACCGCCGCGACCGACGCGTACGACGCGTGCCTACACCGACCGTGGGCGCCCGGATCGCCGGAGGAGGAAAAAAATTTTCGACCCGGCCGAGGGGCAGCGCTCCGCGGGCGACCGCCGGGGTACCGGGCGACCCGCGGAGAAAATCAGATTTCGCCGTCAGCGTGCCGTGCCCGACGGGGAACCGGCGAACCGACGACCGCACCGCCGGGTCGGAGAAAAAAAAAAAAAAATTATTTTTCATCCCGAGTCCGCGCGGTCGACCGACGCGAACGACGCGTGCCGCGACCCACGGCGGGCGTCCGGAGCGCAGGTGGAGAAAAAAAATTTTTCGGCCCGTCCGGGCGACGACGGCACGGCGCTCGCCGGTCGCGGTTCCCGCGGGAAACTTCGCCGGGGACGACGTCTCACGGTCCCCGCGGCTGACCCGGCGCCGGCGAACCCAACACCCGGCGGACCTTAGCGGTCCTAAGAGCGCGCCCCGTAGACGTGGTGCGTAGCGGTACGCACCAAATACTCACGCCGTGCGTAGTGGTGCCGCAACTCCCTCACTGTCCTTATCCTTTTCCCGGGCACGGGCGACCCCGAGTACCGGGACCCCTCGGGAGCCGGCCGACGCGTACGGTCCGCGGTCCCCGGGCCCGCTACCCGGCGGGATCCGATTCCGCCGCCTACGCCCCCGTGCGCCGAGTGTTACCGGGGACCGGACGACCGCTCCGCCGGGGCCGCGGTCGGGGTCCCGGGGAAAAAAAAAATAATTTTTAAACTCGACGCGACCGCCGCGACCGACGCGTACGACGCGTGCCTACACCGACCGTGGGCGCCCGGATCGCCGGAGGAGGAAAAAAATTTTCGACCCGGCCGAGGGGCAGCGCTCCGCGGGCGACCGCCGGGGGTACCGGGCGACCCGCGGAGAAAATCAGATTTCGCCGTCAGCGTGCCGTGCCCGACGGGGAACCGGCGAACCGACGACCGCACCGCCGGGTCGGAGAAAAAAAAAAAAAATTATTTTTCATCCGAGTCCGCGCGGTCGACCGACGCGAACGACGCCGTGCCGCGACCCACGGCGGGCGTCCGGAGCGCAGGTGGAGAAAAAAAAATTTTTCGGCCCGTCCGGGCGACGACGGCACGGCGCTCGCCGGGTCGCGGTTCCCGCGGGAAACTTCGCCGGGGACGACGTCTCACGGTCCCCGCGGCTGACCCGGCGCCGGCGAACCCAACACCCGGCGGACCTTAGCGGTCCTAAGAGCGCGCCCCGTAGACGTGGTGCGTAGCGGTACGCACCAAATACTCACGCCGTGCGTAGTGGTGCCGCAACTCCCTCACTGTCCTTATCCTTTTCCCGGGCACGGGCGACCCCGAGTACCGGGACCCCTCGGGAGCCGGCCGACGCGTACGGTCCGCGGTCCCCGGGCCCGCTACCCGGCGGGATCCGATTCCGCCGCCTACGCCCCCGTGCGCCGAGTGTTACCGGGGACCGGACGACCGCTCCGCCGGGGCCGCGGTCGGGGGTCCCGGGGAAAAAAAAAATAATTTTTAAACTCGACGCGACCGCCGCGACCGACGCGTACGACGCGTGCCTACACCGACCA
>NW_026869996.1:6796150-6835345 GCF_020882245.1 Rhopalosiphum padi | reverse complement strand
GACTATATTATATTAGTTCCTATATTTTAAATTGTAATATATCGTTATTTTACGCGATTTCTGTAAAAAATTAATTTCAACGCACATCCAATGTATATTGACCAGTGGACTCTATTTTTTTACTGTTTACTTGAAGGAAAACTTATGGATAACCTAGTATATCTCAACCTTAAGTATAAATCACAAAGATTTTATGAATTTTCAACTTCAAAATTCTTTGCAAATTTTCGTGATTTTGATATATTTTCTAAAACATTTGAACTTTAAATGCTTATAAACAATAATTGTGACTAACGATTTTTGATTTATTTTTTACTACGATAAGTTTCAATTATCTATAAGTAGCTTAAAAAATGTCAAAATATTTTGAAAAATTTAATCGCAAATAGATAACGCTAATATAAACGTTTGTTGAAAATTTCAAGTATTTACAATGATTCGTTTTTGACTTGCAGCAAAATCAAAAAATCGATTTTGTCTTTTCAAAGAGGGGCTGAAGTCAAAAACGAAGCATTATTACTACTCCAAAAAGTGATGACGGACACAAAAATAATACAAACATCATTGTAAAATCAATACATTCATCACTCCGTTCAGAATCTAAAAATATTAATTTGTATTATTCGTCAAAATTAACTTGTAAAATCATATTTTATAGTTTTTATGAAGTAAAAATATCAGGTTAAATGAAACATGTGCAAGTTAAAAATTATAAATTAGAATCATTTTCGTAATCGAGTAGTCAAGGATCAAGACACTTACTTGTGTTAACTTCGGGCATAAAATATGAACAATTCGTTTATAATATCAAAAATCTTTATTAAATGAACAACAACTACACCCAATAGCTAAGTAAAAACAACCGTCAATTATGTCAAAAGGCCGTCCGGCGAACGGCACACAACCAACTAGTTTTACTCTGAGGCGATCGGGCATCGGCCGACGGATGTCGTCCCCACTACCCGCCCTCTGTCGGTGCATACATTTAATAATTTTGAGTGTTTTATAAGCAGTTTAAAATTGGGAATTTGTCAAAATTATCATATAAAAACATGTATTATAGTGTATTCAAAATACCAGGTTAAATGAAACACGTGAAAGACAATAATGGTAAATTTCTTAAACTATTGTTCAACCTTCTAAACATTAACTTAATATTTGAGTGTTTTATAAATGTTTTATAATGATCATTTAAATATTATAGTAAAAATAAAATATATTTATAGCATAGGTAAAATTTAAGAATAAACAATACAAGCTAAAGTTGTTTACTATTATTTTATTCAGATATTTAACAAATCTCAATTGTTTCACAGCTATTAATTTAGTATCAATTATATTCAATAACCATTGCATAAATCCAATATTATTATCAGTATCTTCTAGTCCATTTTCAACCTAGGATGTTGATACTCTCCTTAGTGGTAGAAATGTGAATTCGTGTCTCAGCATGCCTTGATTGATCTGATATACTGCCATCTGAAAAAATGTAGTAAGTTAATAACGTATAACCGTTGGAGAATAAGTTGAGAATACAGTGTTTTACAGGCAGTTCAAAGTATGAATTTGTAATATCAGTCAATATTATCATATAAAAAACATGTTTTATAGTGTTTATGAAGTATCAGCTTAAATGACAAATATGGATGTTAGTAATGGTAAATAAGAATCATTTACTTAACCTAATTGTCCTAGGTTTCATGACACTAACTTGATAATTGAGATTTTTATGAGCAGCTAAAAATATGAATTTGTAATATGAGTCAAAAATTATGATATATAAGCACGTTTTATAGTGTTTATTATCAAGTATGAGCCTAAATGAAATATATGGAAGTTAATAATGGTAAATAAGAACATTTACTTAATATAATGGTTAGGGGTTTTATGACACTAACTTTTTGTAACACTACTATTAATTGAATATCAATTACATCCAATACCCATTACACGCCACGTTGCATAAAACCATTAATATTAGCAGTGCCTTCTATTCCATTTTCAACGGAAAATGTTGTAACTTTCCCAAGTGATAGAAAATGTTAATTCATGTCTCAGCATGCCTCCAGTGATCTGCAGTACTGCCATCTAAAACACAAATAGTCAGTTAAATATGTATAATGGTTAAAGAAATAATTATAATGCTTAGCAATAAAAACAGATTAATGTAAAACAAAATATAAGTAAAGAATACACTTGTACATTAACATAAAATTGTCTGCTTATTCAAATATTAAAATAATAAGAGTTTGTAATACTTGTATAACGTATACAATAAGAATACATTGTCATAATTTAGTAGTCAAGGTTTCTAGACACTAACATGAGAATTGAGTGTTTTTATAAACAGTTAAAAATATGACTTTGTAATATTTGTTAAAATTACCATGTAAAATCATGTTTTATTGTGTTTATGAAGTATCAGCTTAAATGTAATATTTGAGAATGTCAATTATTGAAAGTTAGAATCATTTGCTTATAATCTAATGATCAGAGTTTCATGGACACTGACTCTTTGTTACACTACTATTAATTTAATATCAATTAAATTCAATACCCATTACGCGCACGTTGCACAAAAACCATTATTATTAGCAGTACCTGTCTAGTCCATTTTCAACGTAGGATGTTGATGTTTTGCATAGTGGTAGAAATGTGAATTCATGTCTCAGCATGTATTGAGTGATCTGCTGTACTGCCATCTAAAACATAAAAAATAGTCAGTTAAATATTATGTATAGTGGTTGGAGAATAACTTGAGAATACAGTGTTTTACAAGCAGTTCAAAGTATGACTTTGTAATATTTGTTTAAATTACCATGTAAAATCATGTCAAAATTATGATATTAAATCATTTTTTTATTGTGTTTGTGAAGTATCAGCTTAAAATGTAATATTTGAATGTCAATTATTGAAAATTAGAATCATTTGCTTATAATCTAATGGTCAGGGTTTCATGACACTGACTTTTTGTTACACTACTATTAATTTAATATCAATTAAATTCAATACCCATTACGCGCACGTTTGCACAAAACCATTATTATTAGCAGTACTGTCTAGTCCATTTTCAACGTAGGATGTTGATATTTAGCATAGTGGTAGAAATGTGAATTCATGTCTCGGCATGTATTGAATGATCTGCTGTACTGCCATCTAAAAAAAAAATAGTAAGTTAAATATGTATAATGGTTGGAGGATTAAAATGTCGCTACTAGACACCGTAAGGAGGACAACAATTTTTATATAAAACAACTAGTACGTGGACAACACTGAATAATTTTTTAAATGGAAACAATCAAAACATAAACTAACAGACAAACTTCATTTTTATTACAAAATTCTTGAAAACAATTTACAGTTGAAACTCAAATACAAATACGAATGTAAAACTGCAAAATAATAAATATAGACAATAATATTATATAACAGACGATAAGAAAATAATAATTATGATAAGCCATAAAAGATTAGTACCTACAAATATACCAGAATGTTTTGTAGAATATAAAATGTACCTATTATAAGTGTGACTATTTGTACAACCGAAAATTTGCTCCTTTTCAATACGAAAAAAGTGGGGTATCGCTCCGGTGTATAGTAGAGATGGTGAGTAGGTCACTGGTCACTATAATGGAATGTGTTAAATTTTGAATGCAACGACGGGTAGGATTGTATACGAAAAACGATTCTGAACGGAGATTGATTTGTCAGTCAATGATAATTAGTTGGATATATTATATTATTACCTATATTTAAATTGTAATATATCGTTATTTTACGCGATTTCGTAAAAAATTATATTTCATACGCACATAAAATGTTTTCTATATTGACAATGGATTTATTTTTTTACTGTTACTTGAAGGAAAACTTATGGATAACCTAGTATATCCAACCTTAAGTATAAATCACAAAGATTTTATGAATTTTCAACTTCAAAATTCTTTGCAAATTTTCGTGATTTTGATATATTTTCTAAACATATGAACTTTAAAATGCTTATAAACAATAATTGTGACTAACGATTTTTGATTTATTTTTTTACTACGATAAGTCTCAATTATCTATAAGTAGCTTAAAAAATGTCAAAATATTTTGAAAAATTTAATCGCAAATAGATTAACGCTAATATAAACGTTTGTTGAAAATTTCAAGTATTTACAATGATTCGTTTTTGACTTGCAGCAAAATCAAAAAATCGATTTTGTCTTTTCAAAGAGGGGCTGAAGTCAAAAACGAAGCATTATTACTACTCCAAAAAGTGATGACGGACACAAAAATAATACAAACATCGTTGTAAAATCAATACATTCATCACTCCGTTCAGAATCTAAAAATATTAATTTGTATTATTCGTCAAAATTAACTTGTAAAATCATATTTTATGGTTTTTATGAAGTAAAAATATCAGGTTAAATGAAACATGTGCAAGTTAAAAATTATAAATTAGAATCATTTTCGTAATAGAGTAGTCAAGGATCAAGACACTTACTTGTGTTAACTTCGGGCATAAAAATATGAACAATTCGTTTATAATATCAAAAATCTTTATATTAAATGAACAACAACTACACCCAATAGCTAAGTAAAAACAACCGTCAATTATGTCAAAAGGCCGTCCGGCGAACGGCACACAACCAACTAGTTTTTACTCTGAGGCGATCGGGCATCGGCCGACGGATGTCGTCCCCACTACCGCCCTCTGTCGGTGCATACATTTAATAATTTTGAGTGTTTTATAAGCAGTTTATAAAATTGGAATTTGTCAAAATTATCATATAAAAACATGTATTATAGTGTATTCAAAATACCAGGTTAAATGAAACACGTGAAAGACAATAATGGTAAATTTCTTAAACTATTGTTCAACCTTCTAAACATGAACTTAATATTTGAGTGTTTTATAAATGTTTTATAATGATCATTTAAATATTATAGTAAAAACAAAATATATTTATAGCATAGGTAAAATTTAAGAATAAACAATACAAGCTAAAGTTGTTTTACTATTATTTTATTCAGATATTTAACAAATCTCAATTGTTTCACAGCTATTAATTTAGTGTCAATTATATTCAATAACCATTGCATAAATCCAATATTATTATCAGTATCTTCTAGTCCATTTTCAACCTAGGATGTTGATACTCTCCTTAGTGGTTAGAAATGTGAATTCGTGTCTCAGCATGCCTTGATTGATCTGATATACTGCCATCTGAAAAAATGTAGTAAGTTAATAACGTATACCCGTTGGAGAATAAGTTGAGAATACAGTGTTTTACAGGCAGTTCAAAAGTATAGAATTTGTAATATCAGTCAATATTATCATATAAAAAACATGTTTTATAGTGTTTATGAAGTATCAGCTTAAATGACAAATATGGATGTTAGTAATGGTAAATAAGAATCATTTACTTAATCTAATTGTCTAGGTTTCATGACACTAACTTGATAATTGAGATTTTTTATGAGCAGCTAAAAATATGAATTTGTAATATGAGTCAAAATTATGATATATAAGCACGTTTTATAGTGTTTATTATCAAGTATGAGCCTAAATGAAATATATGGAAGTTAATAATGGTAAATAAGAACCATTTACTTAATATAATGGTTAGGGTTTTATGACACTAACTTTTTGTAACACTTACTATTAATTGAATATCAATTACATCCAATACCCATTACACGCACGTTGCATAAAACCATTAATATTAGCAGTACCTTCTATTCCATTTTCAACGGAAAATGTTGTAACTTTCCCAAGTGATAGAAATGTTAATTCATGTCTCAGCATGCCTCCAGTGATCTGCAGTACTGCCATCTAAAACACAAATAGTCAGTTAAATACGTATAATGGTTAAAGAAATAATTATAATGCTTAGCAATAAAACAGATAGTACAAAATCTACCAGAATGTTTTGTTGAGTTTTAATGTAAAAACAAAATATAAGTAAAGAATACACTTGTACATTAACATAAAATTGCTGCTTTTCAATATTAAAATAATAAGAGTTTGTAATACTTGGTATAACGTATACAATAAGAATCATTGTCATAATTTAGTAGTCAAGGTTTCTAGACACTAACATGAGAATTGAGTGTTTTATAAACAGTTAAAAATATGACTTTGTAATATTTGTTAAAATTACCATGTAAAATCATGTTTTATTGTGTTATGAAGTATCAGCTTAAATGTAATATTTGAATGTCAATTATTGAAAGTTAGAATCATTTGCTATATAATCTAATGATCAGAGTTTCATGACACTGACTCTTTGTTACACTACTATTAATTTAATATCAATTAAATTCAATACCCATTACGCGCACGTTGCACAAAACCATTATTATTAGCAGTACTGTCTAGTCCATTTTCAACGTAGGATGTTGATGTTTTTGCATAGTGGGTAGAAAATGTGAATTCATGTCTCAGCATGTATTGAGTGATCTGCTGTACTGCCATCTAAAAATAAAAAATAGTCAGTTAAATATTATGTATAGTGGTTGGAGAATAACTTGAGAATACAGTGTTTTACAAGCAGTTCAAAGTATGACTTTGTAATATTTGTTTAAATTACCATGTAAAATCATGTCAAAATTATGATATTAAATCATTTTTTATTGTGTTTGTGAAGTATCAGCTTAAATGTAATATTTTGAATGTCAATTATTGAAAATTAGAATCATTTGCTTATAATCTAATGGTCAGGGTTTCATGACACTGACTTTTTGTTACACTACTATTAATTTAATATCAATTAAAATTCAATACCCATTACGCGCACGTTGCACAAAACCATTATTATTAGCAGTACTGTCTAGTCCATTTTCAACGTAGGATGTTGATATTTAGCATAGTCGGTAGAAATGTGAATTCATGTCTCGGCATGTATTGAATGATCTGCCTGTACTGCCATCTAAAAAAAAAATAGTAAGTTAAATATGTATAATGGTTGGAGGATAAAATGTCGCTACTAGACACCGTAAGGAGGACAACAATTTTTATATAAAACAACTAGTACGTGGGACAACACTGAATAATTTTTTAAATGGAAACAATCAAAACATAAACTAACAGACAAACTTCATTTTTTATTACAAAATTCTTGAAAACAATTTACAGTTGAAACTCAAATACAAATACGAATGTAAAACTGCAAAATAATAAATATAGACATAATATTATATAACAGACGATAAGAAATAATAATTATGATAAGCCATAAAAGATAGTACCTACAAATATACCAGAATGTATTTGTAGAATATAAAATGTACCTATTATAAGTTGTGACTATTTGTACAACCGAAAATTTAGCTCCTTTTCAATACGAAAAAAGTGGGTTATCGCTCCGGTGTATAGTAGAGATGGTGAGTAGGTCACTGGTCACTATAATGGATGTGTGTTAAATTTGAATGCAACGACGGGTAGGATTGTATACGAAAAACGATTCTGAACGGAGATGATTTGTCAGTCAATGATAATTAGTTGGATATATTATATTATTACCTATATTTAAAATTGTAATATATCGTTATTTTACGCGATTTCGTAAAAAATTATATTTCATACGCACATAAAATGTTTTCTATATTGACAATGGATTTATTTTTTTACTGTTACTTGAAGGAAAACTTATGGATAACCTAGTATATCCAACCTTAAGTATAAACACAAAGATTTTATGAATTTTCAACTTCAAAATTCTTTGCAAATTTTCGTGATTTTGATATATTTTCTAAACATATGAACTTTAAATGCTTATAAACAATAATTGTGACTAACGATTTTTGATTTATTTTTTACTACGATAAGTCTCAATTATCTATAAGTAGCTTAAAAAATGTCAAAATATTTTGAAAATTTAATCGCAAATAGATAACGCTAATATAAACGTTTGTTGAAAATTTCAAGTATTTACAATGATTCGTTTTTGACTTGCAGCAAAATCAAAAAATCGATTTTGTCTTTTCAAAGAGGGGCTGAAGTCAAAACGAAGCATTATTACTACTCCAAAAAGTGATGACGGACACAAAAAATAATACAAACATCGTTGTAAAATCAATACATTCATCACTCCGTTCAGAATCTAAAAATATTAATTTGTATTATTCGTCAAAATTAACTTGTAAAATCATATTTTTATGGTTTTTATGAAGTAAAAATATCAGGTTTAAATGAAACATGTGCAAGTTAAAAATTATAAATTAGAATCATTTTCGTAATAGAGTAGTCAAGGATCAAGACACTTACTTGTGTTAACTTCGGGCATAAAATATGAACAAATTCGTTTATAATATCAAAATCTTTATTAAATGAACAACAACTACACCCAATAGCTAAGTAAAAACAACCGTCAATTATGTCAAAAAGGCCGTCCGGCGAACGGCACACAACCAACTAGTTTTACTCTGAGGCGATCGGGCATCGGCCGACGGATGTCGTCCCCACTACCGCCCTCTGTCGGTGCATACATTTAATAATTTTGAGTGTTTTATAAGCAGTTTAAAATTGGAATTTGTCAAAAATTATCATATAAAAACAATGTATTATAGTGTATTCAAAATACCAGGTTAAATGAAACCACGTGAAAGACAATAATGGTAAATTTCTTAAACTATTGTTCAACCTTCTAAACATGAACTTAATATTTGAGTGTTTTATAAATGTTTTATAATGATCATTTAAATATTATAGTAAAAACAAAATATATTTTATAGCATAGGTAAAAATTTAAGAATAAACAATACAAGCTAAAGTTGTTTACTATTATTTTATTCAGATATTTAACAAATCTCAATTGTTTCACAGCTATTAATTTAGTGTCAATTATATTCAATAACCATTGCATAAATCCAATATTATTATCAGTATCTTCTAGTCCATTTTCAACCTTAGGATGTTGATACTCTCCTTAGTGGTAGAAATGTGAATTCGTGTCTCAGCATGCCTTGATTGATCTGATATACTGCCATCTGAAAAAATGTAGTAAGTTAATAACGTATAACCGTTGGAGAATAAGTTGAGAATACAGTGTTTTACAGGCAGTTCAAAGTATGAATTTGTAATATCAGTCAATATTATCATATAAAAAACATGTTTTATAGTGTTTATGAAGTATCAGCTTAAATGACAAATATGGGATGTTAAGTAATGGTAAATAAGAATCATTTACCTTAATCTAATTGTCTAGGTTTCATGACACTAACTTGATAATTGAGATTTTTATGAGCAGCTAAAAATATGAATTTGTAATATGAGTCAAAAATTATGATATATAAGCACGTTTTATAGTGTTTATTATCAAGTATGAGCCTAAATGAAAATATATGGAAGTTAATAATGGTAAATAAGAACCATTTACTTAATATAATGGTTAGGGTTTTATGACACTAACTTTTTGTAACACTACTATTAATTGAATATCAATTACATCCAATACCCATTACACGCACGTTGCATAAAACCATTAATATTAGCAGTACCTTCTATTCCATTTTCAACGGAAAATGTTTGTAACTTTCCCCAAGTGATAGAAATGTTAATTCATGTCTCAGCATTGCCTCCAGTGATCTGCGAGTACTGCCATCTAAAACACAAATAGTCAGTTAAATACGTATAATGGTTTAAAGGAAATAATTATAATGCTTAGCAATAAAACAGATAGTACAAATCTACCAGAATGTTTTGTTGAGTTTTTAATGTAAAACAAAATATAAGTAAAGAATACACTTGTACATTAACATAAAATTGCTGCTTTTCAATATTAAAAATAATAAGAGTTTGTAATACTTGTATAACGTATACAATAAGAATCATTGTCATAATTTAGTAGTCAAGGTTTCTAGACACTAACATGAGAATTGAGTGTTTTATAAACAGTTAAAAATATGACTTTGTAATATTTGTTAAAATTACCATGTAAAATCATGTTTTATTGTGTTTATGAAGTATCAGCTTAAATGTATATATTTGAATGTCAATTATTGAAAGTTAGAATCATTTGCTTATAATCTAATGATCAGAGTTTCATGACACTGACTCTTTGTTACACTACTATTAATTTAATATCAATTAAATTCAATACCCATTACGCGCACGTTGCACAAAACCATTATTATTAGCAGTACTGTCTAGTCCATTTTCAACGTAGGATGTTGATGTTTTGCATAGTGGTAGAAATGTGAATTCATGTCTCAGCATGTATTGAGTGATCTGCTGTACTGCCATCTAAAAATAAAAAATAGTCAGTTAAATATTATGTATAAATACAGTGTTTTACAAGCAGTTCAAAGTATGACTTTGTAATATTTGTTTAAATTACCATGTAAAATCATGTCAAAATTATGATATTAAATCATTTTTTATTGTGTTTGTGAAGTATCAGCTTAAATGTAATATTTGAATGTCAATTATTGAAAATTAGAATCATTTGCTTATAATCTAATGGTCAGGGTTTCATGACACTGACTTTTTGTTACACTACTATTAATTTAATATCAATTAAATTCAATACCCATTACGCGCACGTTGCACAAAACCATTATTATTAGCAGTACTGTCTAGTCCATTTTCAACGTAGGATGTTGATATTTAGCATAGTGGTAGAAATGTGAATTCATGTCTCGGCATGTATTGAATGATCTGCTGTACTGCCATCTAAAAAAAAAAATAGTAAGTTAAATATGTATAATGGTTGGAGGATAAAATGTCGCTACTAGACACCGTAAGGAGGACAACAATTTTTATATAAAACAACTAGTACGTGGACAACACTGAATAATTTTTTAAATGGAAACAATCAAAACATAAACTAACAGACAAACTTCATTTTTATTACAAAATTCTTGAAAACAATTTACAGTTGAAACTCAAATACAAATACGAATGTAAAACTGCAAAATAATAAATATAGACATAATATTATATAACAGACGATAAGAAATAATAATTATGATAAGCCATAAAAGATAGTACCTACAAATATACCAGAATGTTTTGTAGAATATAAAATGTACCTATTATAAGTGTGACTATTTGTACAACCGAAAATTTGCTCCTTTTCAATACGAAAAAAGTGGGTATCGCTCCGGTGTATAGTAGAGATGGTGAGTAGGTCACTGGTCACTATAATGGATGTGTTAAATTTGAATGCAACGACGGGTAGGATTGTATACGAAAAACGATTCTGAACGGAGATGATTTGTCAGTCAATGATAATTAGTTGGATATATTATATTATTACCTATATTTAAATTGTAATATATCGTTATTTTACGCGATTTCGTAAAAAATTATATTTCATACGCACATAAAATGTTTTCTATATTGACAATGGATTTATTTTTTTACTGTTACTTGAAGGAAAACTTATGGATAACCTAGTATATCCAACCTTAAGTATAAATCACAAAGATTTTATGAATTTTCAACTTCAAAATTCTTTGCAAATTTTCGTGATTTTGATATATTTTCTAAACATATGAACTTTAAATGCTTATAAACAATAATTGTGACTAACGATTTTTGATTTATTTTTTACTACGATAAGTCTCAATTATCTATAAGTAGCTTAAAAAATGTCAAAATATTTTGAAAATTTAATCGCAAATAGATAACGCTAATATAAACGTTTGTTGAAAATTTCAAGTATTTACAATGATTCGTTTTTGACTTGCAGCAAAATCAAAAAATCGATTTTGTCTTTTCAAAGAGGGGCTGAAGTCAAAAACGAAGCATTATTACTACTACTCCAAAAAAGTGATGACGGACACAAAAATAATACAAACATCGTTGTAAAATCAATACATTCATCACTCCGTTCAGAATCTAAAAATATTAATTTGTATTATTCGTCAAAATTAACTTGTAAAATCATATTTTATGGTTTTTATGAAGTAAAAATATCAGGTTAAATGGAAACATGTGCAAGTTAAAAATTATAAATTAGAATCATTTTCGTAATAGAGTAGTCAAGGATCAAGACACTTACTTGTGTTAACTTCGGGCATAAAATATGAACAATTCGTTTATAATATCAAAAATCTTTATTAAATGAACAACAACTACACCCAATAGCTAAGTAAAAACAACCGTCAATTATGTCAAAAGGCCGTCCGGCGAACGGCACACAACCAACTAGTTTTACTCTGAGGCGATCGGGCAATCGGCCGACGGATGTCGTCCCCCACTACCGCCCTCTGTCGGTGCATACATTTAATAATTTTGAGTGTTTTATAAGCAGTTTAAAATTGGAATTTGTCAAAATTATCATATAAAAACATGTATTATAGTGTATTCAAAATAACCAGGTTAAATGAAACACGTGAAAGACAATAATGGTAAATTTCTTAACTATTGTTCAACCTTCTAAACATGAACTTAATATTTGAGTGTTTTATAAATGTTTTATAATGATCATTTAAATATTATAGTAAAAACAAAATATATTTATAGCATAGGTAAAAATTTAAGAATAAACAATACAAGCTAAGTTGTTTACTATTATTTTATTCAGATATTTAACAAATCTCAATTGTTTCACAGCTATTAATTTAGTGTCAATTATATTCAATAACCATTGCATAAATCCAATATTATTATCAGTATCTTCTAGTCCATTTTCAACCTAGGATGTTGATACTCTCCTTAGTGGTAGAAATGTGAATTCGTGTCTCAGCATGCCTTGATTGATCTGATATACTGCCATCTGAAAAAATGTAGTAAGTTAATAACGTATAACCGTTGGAGAATAAGTTGAGAATACAGTGTTTTACAGGCAGTTCAAAGTATGGAATTTGTAATATCAGTCAATATATTATCATATAAAAAACATGTTTTATAGTGTTTATGAAGTATCAGCTTAAATGGACAAATATGGATGTTAGTAATGGTAAATAAGAATCATTTACTTAATCTAATTGTCTAGGTTTCATGACACTAACTTGATAATTGAGATTTTTATGAGCAGCTAAAAATATGAATTTGTAATATGAGTCAAAATTATGATATATAAGCACGTTTTATAGTGTTTATTATCAAGTATGAGCCTAAATGAAATATATGGAAGTTAATAATGGTAAATAAGAACCATTTTACTTTAATATAATGGTTAGGGTTTTATGACACTAACTTTTTGTAACACTACTATTAATTGAATATCAATTACATCCAATACCCATTACACGCACGTTGCATAAAACCATTAATATTAGCAGTACCTTCTATTCCATTTTTCAACGGGCAAAAATGTTGTAACTTTCCCAAGTGATAGAAATGTTAATTCATGTCTCAGCATGCCTCCAGTGATCTGCAGTACTGCCATCTAAAACACAAATAGTCAGTTAAATACGTATAATGGTTAAAGAAATAATTATAATGCTTAGCAATAAAACAGATAGTACAAATCTACCAGAATGTTTTGTTGAGTTTTAATGTAAAACAAAATATAAGTAAAGAATACACTTGTACATTAACATAAAATTGCTGTAAAATTGCTGCTTTTCAATATTAAAATAATAAGAGTTTGTAATACTTGTATAACGTATACAATAAGAATCATTGTCATAATTTAGTAGTCAAGGTTTCTAGACACTAACATGAGAATTGAGTGTTTTATAAACAGTTAAAAATATGACTTTGTAATATTTGTTAAAATTACCATGTAAAAATCATGTTTTATTGTGTTTATGAAGTATCAGCTTAAATGTAATATTTGAATGTCAATTATTGAAAGTTAGAATCATTTGCTTATAATCTAATGATCAGAGTTTCATGACACTGACTCTTTGTTACACTACTATTAATTTAATATCAATTAAATTCAATACCCATTACGCGCACGTTGCACAAAACCATTATTATTAGCAGTACTGTCTAGTCCCATTTTCAACGTAGGATGTTGATGTTTTGCATAGTGGTAGAAATGTGAATTCATGTCTCAGCATGTATTGAGTGATCTGCTGTACTGCCATCTAAAAATAAAAAATAGTCAGTTAAATATTATGTATAGTGGTTGGAGAATAACTTGAGAATACAGTGTTTTACAAGCAGTTCAAAGTATGACTTTGTAATATTTGTTTAAATTACCATGTAAAATCATGTCAAAATTATGATATTAAATCATTTTTTATTGTGTTTGTGAAGTATCAGCTTAAATGTAATATTTGAATGTCAATTATTGAAAATTAGAATCATTTGCTTATAATCTAATGGTCAGGGTTTCATGACACTGACTTTTTGTTACACTACTATTAATTTAATATCAATTAAATTCAATACCCATTACGCGCACGTTGCACAAAACCATTATTATTAGCAGTACTGTCTAGTCCATTTTCAACGTAGGATGTTGATATTTAGCATAGTGGTAGAAATGTGAATTCATGTCTCGGCATGTATTGAATGATCTGCTGTACTGCCATCTAAAAAAAAAATAGTAAGTTAAATATGTATAATGGTTGGAGGATAAAATGTCGCTACTAGACACCGTAAGGAGGACAACAATTTTTATATAAAACAACTAGTACGTGGACAACACTGAATAATTTTTTAAATGGAAACAATCAAAACATAAACTAACAGACAAACTTCATTTTTATTACAAAATTCTTGAAAACAATTTACAGTTGAAACTCAAATACAAATACGAATGTAAAACTGCAAAATAATAAATATAGACATAATATTATATAACAGACGATAAGAAATAATAATTATGATAAGCCATAAAAGATAGTACCTACAAATATACCAGAATGTTTTGTAGAATATAAAATGTACCTATTATAAGTGTGACTATTTGTACAACCGAAAATTTGCTCCTTTTCAATACGAAAAAAGTGGGTATCGCTCCGGTGTATAGTAGAGATGGTGAGTAGGTCACTGGTCACTATAATGGATGTGTTAAATTTGAATGCAACGACGGGTAGGATTGTATACGAAAAACGATTCTGAACGGAGATGATTTGTCAGTCAATGATAATTAGTTGGATATATTATATTATTACCTATATTTAAATTGTAATATATCGTTATTTTACGCGATTTCGTAAAAAATTATATTTCATACGCACATAAAATGTTTTCTATATTGACAATGGATTTATTTTTTTACTGTTACTTGAAGGAAAACTTATGGATAACCTAGTATATCCAACCTTAAGTATAAATCACAAAGATTTTATGAATTTTCAACTTCAAAATTCTTTGCAAATTTTCGTGATTTTGATATATTTTCTAAACATATGAACTTTAAATGCTTATAAACAATAATTGTGACTAACGATTTTTGATTTATTTTTTACTACGATAAGTCTCAATTATCTATAAGTAGCTTAAAAAATGTCAAAATATTTTGAAAATTTAATCGCAAATAGATAACGCTAATATAAACGTTTGTTGAAAATTTCAAGTATTTACAATGATTCGTTTTTGACTTGCAGCAAAATCAAAAAATCGATTTTGTCTTTTCAAAGAGGGGCTGAAGTCAAAAACGAAGCATTATTACTACTCCAAAAAGTGATGACGGACACAAAAATAATACAAACATCGTTGTAAAATCAATACATTCATCACTCCGTTCAGAATCTAAAAATATTAATTTGTATTATTCGTCAAAATTAACTTGTAAAATCATATTTTATGGTTTTTATGAAGTAAAAATATCAGGTTAAATGAAACATGTGCAAGTTAAAAATTATAAATTAGAATCATTTTCGTAATAGAGTAGTCAAGGATCAAGACACTTACTTGTGTTAACTTCGGGCATAAAATATGAACAATTCGTTTATAATATCAAAAATCTTTATTAAATGAACAACAACTACACCCAATAGCTAAGTAAAAACAACCGTCAATTATGTCAAAAGGCCGTCCGGCGAACGGCACACAACCAACTAGTTTTACTCTGAGGCGATCGGGCATCGGCCGACGGATGTCGTCCCCACTACCGCCCTCTGTCGGTGCATACATTTAATAATTTTGAGTGTTTTATAAGCAGTTTAAAATTGGAATTTGTCAAAATTATCATATAAAAACATGTATTATAGTGTATTCAAAATACCAGGTTAAATGAAACACGTGAAAGACAATAATGGTAAATTTCTTAAACTATTGTTCAACCTTCTAAACATGAACTTAATATTTGAGTGTTTTATAAATGTTTTATAATGATCATTTAAATATTATAGTAAAAACAAAATATATTTATAGCATAGGTAAAATTTAAGAATAAACAATACAAGCTAAAGTTGTTTACTATTATTTTATTCAGATATTTAACAAATCTCAATTGTTTCACAGCTATTAATTTAGTGTCAATTATATTCAATAACCATTGCATAAATCCAATATTATTATCAGTATCTTCTAGTCCATTTTCAACCTAGGATGTTGATACTCTCCTTAGTGGTAGAAATGTGAATTCGTGTCTCAGCATGCCTTGATTGATCTGATATACTGCCATCTGAAAAAATGTAGTAAGTTAATAACGTATAACCGTTGGAGAATAAGTTGAGAATACAGTGTTTTACAGGCAGTTCAAAGTATGAATTTGTAATATCAGTCAATATTATCATATAAAAAACATGTTTTATAGTGTTTATGAAGTATCAGCTTAAATGACAAATATGGATGTTAGTAATGGTAAATAAGAATCATTTACTTAATCTAATTGTCTAGGTTTCATGACACTAACTTGATAATTGAGATTTTTATGAGCAGCTAAAAATATGAATTTGTAATATGAGTCAAAATTATGATATATAAGCACGTTTTATAGTGTTTATTATCAAGTATGAGCCTAAATGAAATATATGGAAGTTAATAATGGTAAATAAGAACCATTTACTTAATATAATGGTTAGGGTTTTATGACACTAACTTTTTGTAACACTACTATTAATTGAATATCAATTACATCCAATACCCATTACACGCACGTTGCATAAAACCATTAATATTAGCAGTACCTTCTATTCCATTTTCAACGGAAAATGTTGTAACTTTCCCAAGTGATAGAAATGTTAATTCATGTCTCAGCATGCCTCCAGTGATCTGCAGTACTGCCATCTAAAACACAAATAGTCAGTTAAATACGTATAATGGTTAAAGAAATAATTATAATGCTTAGCAATAAAACAGATAGTACAAATCTACCAGAATGTTTTGTTGAGTTTTAATGTAAAACAAAATATAAGTAAAGAATACACTTGTACATTAACATAAAATTGCTGCTTTTCAATATTAAAATAATAAGAGTTTGTAATACTTGTATAACGTATACAATAAGAATCATTGTCATAATTTAGTAGTCAAGGTTTCTAGACACTAACATGAGAATTGAGTGTTTTATAAACAGTTAAAAATATGACTTTGTAATATTTGTTAAAATTACCATGTAAAATCATGTTTTATTGTGTTTATGAAGTATCAGCTTAAATGTAATATTTGAATGTCAATTATTGAAAGTTAGAATCATTTGCTTATAATCTAATGATCAGAGTTTCATGACACTGACTCTTTGTTACACTACTATTAATTTAATATCAATTAAATTCAATACCCATTACGCGCACGTTGCACAAAACCATTATTATTAGCAGTACTGTCTAGTCCATTTTCAACGTAGGATGTTGATGTTTTGCATAGTGGTAGAAATGTGAATTCATGTCTCAGCATGTATTGAGTGATCTGCTGTACTGCCATCTAAAAATAAAAAATAGTCAGTTAAATATTATGTATAGTGGTTGGAGAATAACTTGAGAATACAGTGTTTTACAAGCAGTTCAAAGTATGACTTTGTAATATTTGTTTAAATTACCATGTAAAATCATGTCAAAATTATGATATTAAATCATTTTTTATTGTGTTTGTGAAGTATCAGCTTAAATGTAATATTTGAATGTCAATTATTGAAAATTAGAATCATTTGCTTATAATCTAATGGTCAGGGTTTCATGACACTGACTTTTTGTTACACTACTATTAATTTAATATCAATTAAATTCAATACCCATTACGCGCACGTTGCACAAAACCATTATTATTAGCAGTACTGTCTAGTCCATTTTCAACGTAGGATGTTGATATTTAGCATAGTGGTAGAAATGTGAATTCATGTCTCGGCATGTATTGAATGATCTGCTGTACTGCCATCTAAAAAAAAAATAGTAAGTTAAATATGTATAATGGTTGGAGGATAAAATGTCGCTACTAGACACCGTAAGGAGGACAACAATTTTTATATAAAACAACTAGTACGTGGACAACACTGAATAATTTTTTAAATGGAAACAATCAAAACATAAACTAACAGACAAACTTCATTTTTATTACAAAATTCTTGAAAACAATTTACAGTTGAAACTCAAATACAAATACGAATGTAAAACTGCAAAATAATAAATATAGACATAATATTATATAACAGACGATAAGAAATAATAATTATGATAAGCCATAAAAGATAGTACCTACAAATATACCAGAATGTTTTGTAGAATATAAAATGTACCTATTATAAGTGTGACTATTTGTACAACCGAAAATTTGCTCCTTTTCAATACGAAAAAAGTGGGTATCGCTCCGGTGTATAGTAGAGATGGTGAGTAGGTCACTGGTCACTATAATGGATGTGTTAAATTTGAATGCAACGACGGGTAGGATTGTATACGAAAAACGATTCTGAACGGAGATGATTTGTCAGTCAATGATAATTAGTTGGATATATTATATTATTACCTATATTTAAATTGTAATATATCGTTATTTTACGCGATTTCGTAAAAAAATTATATTTCATACGCACATAAAATGTTTTCTATATTGACAATGGATTTATTTTTTTACTGTTACTTGAAGGAAAACTTATGGATAACCTAGTATATCCAACCTTAAGTATAAATCACAAAGATTTTATGAATTTTCAACTTCAAAATTCTTTGCAAATTTTCGTGATTTTGATATATTTTCTAAACATATGAACTTTAAATGCTTATAAACAATAATTGTGACTAACGATTTTTGATTTATTTTTTACTACGATAAGTCTCAATTATCTATAAGTAGCTTAAAAAATGTCAAAATATTTTGAAAATTTAATCGCAAATAGATAACGCTAATATAAACGTTTGTTGAAAATTTCAAGTATTTACAATGATTCGTTTTTGACTTGCAGCAAAATCAAAAAATCGATTTTGTCTTTTCAAAGAGGGGCTGAAGTCAAAAACGAAGCATTATTACTACTCCAAAAAGTGATGACGGACACAAAAATAATACAAACATCGTTGTAAAATCAATACATTCATCACTCCGTTCAGAATCTAAAAATATTAATTTGTATTATTCGTCAAAATTAACTTGTAAAATCATATTTTATGGTTTTTATGAAGTAAAAATATCAGGTTAAATGAAACATGTGCAAGTTAAAAATTATAAATTAGAATCATTTTCGTAATAGAGTAGTCAAGGATCAAGACACTTACTTGTGTTAACTTCGGGCATAAAATATGAACAATTCGTTTATAATATCAAAAATCTTTATTAAATGAACAACAACTACACCCAATAGCTAAGTAAAAACAACCGTCAATTATGTCAAAAGGCCGTCCGGCGAACGGCACACAACCAACTAGTTTTACTCTGAGGCGATCGGGCATCGGCCGACGGATGTCGTCCCCACTACCGCCCTCTGTCGGTGCATACATTTAATAATTTTGAGTGTTTTATAAGCAGTTTAAAATTGGAATTTGTCAAAATTATCATATAAAAACATGTATTATAGTGTATTCAAAATACCAGGTTAAATGAAACACGTGAAAGACAATAATGGTAAATTTCTTAAACTATTGTTCAACCTTCTAAACATGAACTTAATATTTGAGTGTTTTATAAATGTTTTATAATGATCATTTAAATATTATAGTAAAAACAAAATATATTTATAGCATAGGTAAAATTTAAGAATAAACAATACAAGCTAAAGTTGTTTACTATTATTTTATTCAGATATTTAACAAATCTCAATTGTTTCACAGCTATTAATTTAGTGTCAATTATATTCAATAACCATTGCATAAATCCAATATTATTATCAGTATCTTCTAGTCCATTTTCAACCTAGGATGTTGATACTCTCCTTAGTGGTAGAAATGTGAATTCGTGTCTCAGCATGCCTTGATTGATCTGATATACTGCCATCTGAAAAAATGTAGTAAGTTAATAACGTATAACCGTTGGAGAATAAGTTGAGAATACAGTGTTTTACAGGCAGTTCAAAGTATGAATTTGTAATATCAGTCAATATTATCATATAAAAAAACATGTTTTATAGTGTTTATGAAGTATCAGCTTAAATGACAAATATGGATGTTAGTAATGGTAAATAAGAATCATTTACTTAATCTAATTGTCTAGGTTTCATGACACTAACTTGATAATTGAGATTTTTATGAGCAGCTAAAAATATGAATTTGTAATATGAGTCAAAATTATGATATATAAGCACGTTTTATAGTGTTTATTATCAAGTATGAGCCTAAATGAAATATATGGAAGTTAATAATGGTAAATAAGAACCATTTACTTAATATAATGGTTAGGGTTTTATGACACTAACTTTTTGTAACACTACTATTAATTGAATATCAATTACATCCAATACCCATTACACGCACGTTGCATAAAACCATTAATATTAGCAGTACCTTCTATTCCATTTTCAACGGAAAATGTTGTAACTTTCCCAAGTGATAGAAATGTTAATTCATGTCTCAGCATGCCTCCAGTGATCTGCAGTACTGCCATCTAAAACACAAATAGTCAGTTAAATACGTATAATGGTTAAAGAAATAATTATAATGCTTAGCAATAAAACAGATAGTACAAATCTACCAGAATGTTTTGTTGAGTTTTAATGTAAAACAAAATATAAGTAAAGAATACACTTGTACATTAACATAAAATTGCTGCTTTTCAATATTAAAATAATAAGAGTTTGTAATACTTGTATAACGTATACAATAAGAATCATTGTCATAATTTAGTAGTCAAGGTTTCTAGACACTAACATGAGAATTGAGTGTTTTATAAACAGTTAAAAATATGACTTTGTAATATTTGTTAAAATTACCATGTAAAATCATGTTTTATTGTGTTTATGAAGTATCAGCTTAAATGTAATATTTGAATGTCAATTATTGAAAGTTAGAATCATTTGCTTATAATCTAATGATCAGAGTTTCATGACACTGACTCTTTGTTACACTACTATTAATTTAATATCAATTAAATTCAATACCCATTACGCGCACGTTGCACAAAACCATTATTATTAGCAGTACTGTCTAGTCCATTTTCAACGTAGGATGTTGATGTTTTGCATAGTGGTAGAAATGTGAATTCATGTCTCAGCATGTATTGAGTGATCTGCTGTACTGCCATCTAAAAATAAAAAATAGTCAGTTAAATATTATGTATAGTGGTTGGAGAATAACTTGAGAATACAGTGTTTTACAAGCAGTTCAAAGTATGACTTTGTAATATTTGTTTAAATTACCATGTAAAATCATGTCAAAATTATGATATTAAATCATTTTTTATTGTGTTTGTGAAGTATCAGCTTAAATGTAATATTTGAATGTCAATTATTGAAAATTAGAATCATTTGCTTATAATCTAATGGTCAGGGTTTCATGACACTGACTTTTTGTTACACTACTATTAATTTAATATCAATTAAATTCAATACCCATTACGCGCACGTTGCACAAAACCATTATTATTAGCAGTACTGTCTAGTCCATTTTCAACGTAGGATGTTGATATTTAGCATAGTGGTAGAAATGTGAATTCATGTCTCGGCATGTATTGAATGATCTGCTGTACTGCCATCTAAAAAAAAAATAGTAAGTTAAATATGTATAATGGTTGGAGGATAAAATGTCGCTACTAGACACCGTAAGGAGGACAACAATTTTTATATAAAACAACTAGTACGTGGACAACACTGAATAATTTTTTAAATGGAAACAATCAAAACATAAACTAACAGACAAACTTCATTTTTATTACAAAATTCTTGAAAACAATTTACAGTTGAAACTCAAATACAAATACGAATGTAAAACTGCAAAATAATAAATATAGACATAATATTATATAACAGACGATAAGAAATAATAATTATGATAAGCCATAAAAGATAGTACCTACAAATATACCAGAATGTTTTGTAGAATATAAAATGTACCTATTATAAGTGTGACTATTTGTACAACCGAAAATTTGCTCCTTTTCAATACGAAAAAAGTGGGTATCGCTCCGGTGTATAGTAAAGATGGTGAGTAGGTCACTGGTCACTATAATGGATGTGTTAAATTTGAATGCAACGACGGGTAGGATTGTATACGAAAAACGATTCTGAACGGAGATGATTTGTCAGTCAATGATAATTAGTTGGATATATTATATTATTACCTATATTTAAATTGTAATATATCGTTATTTTACGCGATTTCGTAAAAAATTATATTTCATACGCACATAAAATGTTTTCTATATTGACAATGGATTTATTTTTTTACTGTTACTTGAAGGAAAACTTATGGATAACCTAGTATATCCAACCTTAAGTATAAATCACAAAGATTTTATGAATTTTCAACTTCAAAATTCTTTGCAAATTTTCGTGATTTTGATATATTTTCTAAACATATGAACTTTAAATGCTTATAAACAATAATTGTGACTAACGATTTTTGATTTATTTTTTACTACGATAAGTCTCAATTATCTATAAGTAGCTTAAAAAATGTCAAAATATTTTGAAAATTTAATCGCAAATAGATAACGCTAATATAAACGTTTGTTGAAAATTTCAAGTATTTACAATGATTCGTTTTTGACTTGCAGCAAAATCAAAAAATCGATTTTGTCTTTTCAAAGAGGGGCTGAAGTCAAAAACGAAGCATTATTACTACTCCAAAAAGTGATGACGGACACAAAAATAATACAAACATCGTTGTAAAATCAATACATTCATCACTCCGTTCAGAATCTAAAAATATTAATTTGTATTATTCGTCAAAATTAACTTGTAAAATCATATTTTATGGTTTTTATGAAGTAAAAATATCAGGTTAAATGAAACATGTGCAAGTTAAAAATTATAAATTAGAATCATTTTCGTAATAGAGTAGTCAAGGATCAAGACACTTACTTGTGTTAACTTCGGGCATAAAATATGAACAATTCGTTTATAATATCAAAAATCTTTATTAAATGAACAACAACTACACCCAATAGCTAAGTAAAAACAACCGTCAATTATGTCAAAAGGCCGTCCGGCGAACGGCACACAACCAACTAGTTTTACTCTGAGGCGATCGGGCATCGGCCGACGGATGTCGTCCCCACTACCGCCCTCTGTCGGTGCATACATTTAATAATTTTGAGTGTTTTATAAGCAGTTTAAAATTGGAATTTGTCAAAATTATCATATAAAAACATGTATTATAGTGTATTCAAAATACCAGGTTAAATGAAACACGTGAAAGACAATAATGGTAAATTTCTTAAACTATTGTTCAACCTTCTAAACATGAACTTAATATTTGAGTGTTTTATAAATGTTTTATAATGATCATTTAAATATTATAGTAAAAACAAAATATATTTATAGCATAGGTAAAATTTAAGAATAAACAATACAAGCTAAAGTTGTTTACTATTATTTTATTCAGATATTTAACAAATCTCAATTGTTTCACAGCTATTAATTTAGTGTCAATTATATTCAATAACCATTGCATAAATCCAATATTATTATCAGTATCTTCTAGTCCATTTTCAACCTAGGATGTTGATACTCTCCTTAGTGGTAGAAATGTGAATTCGTGTCTCAGCATGCCTTGATTGATCTGATATACTGCCATCTGAAAAAATGTAGTAAGTTAATAACGTATAACCGTTGGAGAATAAGTTGAGAATACAGTGTTTTACAGGCAGTTCAAAGTATGAATTTGTAATATCAGTCAATATTATCATATAAAAAACATGTTTTATAGTGTTTATGAAGTATCAGCTTAAATGACAAATATGGATGTTAGTAATGGTAAATAAGAATCATTTACTTAATCTAATTGTCTAGGTTTCATGACACTAACTTGATAATTGAGATTTTTATGAGCAGCTAAAAATATGAATTTGTAATATGAGTCAAAATTATGATATATAAGCACGTTTTATAGTGTTTATTATCAAGTATGAGCCTAAATGAAATATATGGAAGTTAATAATGGTAAATAAGAACCATTTACTTAATATAATGGTTAGGGTTTTATGACACTAACTTTTTGTAACACTACTATTAATTGAATATCAATTACATCCAATACCCATTACACGCACGTTGCATAAAACCATTAATATTAGCAGTACCTTCTATTCCATTTTCAACGGAAAATGTTGTAACTTTCCCAAGTGATAGAAATGTTAATTCATGTCTCAGCATGCCTCCAGTGATCTGCAGTACTGCCATCTAAAACACAAATAGTCAGTTAAATACGTATAATGGTTAAAGAAATAATTATAATGCTTAGCAATAAAACAGATAGTACAAATCTACCAGAATGTTTTGTTGAGTTTTAATGTAAAACAAAATATAAGTAAAGAATACACTTGTACATTAACATAAAATTGCTGCTTTTCAATATTAAAATAATAAGAGTTTGTAATACTTGTATAACGTATACAATAAGAATCATTGTCATAATTTAGTAGTCAAGGTTTCTAGACACTAACATGAGAATTGAGTGTTTTATAAACAGTTAAAAATATGACTTTGTAATATTTGTTAAAATTACCATGTAAAATCATGTTTTATTGTGTTTATGAAGTATCAGCTTAAATGTAATATTTGAATGTCAATTATTGAAAGTTAGAATCATTTGCTTATAATCTAATGATCAGAGTTTCATGACACTGACTCTTTGTTACACTACTATTAATTTAATATCAATTAAATTCAATACCCATTACGCGCACGTTGCACAAAACCATTATTATTAGCAGTACTGTCTAGTCCATTTTCAACGTAGGATGTTGATGTTTTGCATAGTGGTAGAAATGTGAATTCATGTCTCAGCATGTATTGAGTGATCTGCTGTACTGCCATCTAAAAATAAAAAATAGTCAGTTAAATATTATGTATAGTGGTTGGAGAATAACTTGAGAATACAGTGTTTTACAAGCAGTTCAAAGTATGACTTTGTAATATTTGTTTAAATTACCATGTAAAATCATGTCAAAATTATGATATTAAATCATTTTTTATTGTGTTTGTGAAGTATCAGCTTAAATGTAATATTTGAATGTCAATTATTGAAAATTAGAATCATTTGCTTATAATCTAATGGTCAGGGTTTCATGACACTGACTTTTTGTTACACTACTATTAATTTAATATCAATTAAATTCAATACCCATTACGCGCACGTTGCACAAAACCATTATTATTAGCAGTACTGTCTAGTCCATTTTCAACGTAGGATGTTGATATTTAGCATAGTGGTAGAAATGTGAATTCATGTCTCGGCATGTATTGAATGATCTGCTGTACTGCCATCTAAAAAAAAAATAGTAAGTTAAATATGTATAATGGTTGGAGGATAAAATGTCGCTACTAGACACCGTAAGGAGGACAACAATTTTTATATAAAACAACTAGTACGTGGACAACACTGAATAATTTTTTAAATGGAAACAATCAAAACATAAACTAACAGACAAACTTCATTTTTATTACAAAATTCTTGAAAACAATTTACAGTTGAAACTCAAATACAAATACGAATGTAAAACTGCAAAATAATAAATATAGACATAATATTATATAACAGACGATAAGAAATAATAATTATGATAAGCCATAAAAGATAGTACCTACAAATATACCAGAATGTTTTGTAGAATATAAAATGTACCTATTATAAGTGTGACTATTTGTACAACCGAAAATTTGCTCCTTTTCAATACGAAAAAAGTGGGTATCGCTCCGGTGTATAGTAGAGATGGTGAGTAGGTCACTGGTCACTATAATGGATGTGTTAAATTTGAATGCAACGACGGGTAGGATTGTATACGAAAAACGATTCTGAACGGAGATGATTTGTCAGTCAATGATAATTAGTTGGATATATTATATTATTACCTATATTTAAATTGTAATATATCGTTATTTTACGCGATTTCGTAAAAAATTATATTTCATACGCACATAAAATGTTTTCTATATTGACAATGGATTTATTTTTTTACTGTTACTTGAAGGAAAACTTATGGATAACCTAGTATATCCAACCTTAAGTATAAATCACAAAGATTTTATGAATTTTCAACTTCAAAATTCTTTGCAAATTTTCGTGATTTTGATATATTTTCTAAACATATGAACTTTAAATGCTTATAAACAATAATTGTGACTAACGATTTTTGATTTATTTTTTACTACGATAAGTCTCAATTATCTATAAGTAGCTTAAAAAATGTCAAAATATTTTGAAAATTTAATCGCAAATAGATAACGCTAATATAAACGTTTGTTGAAAATTTCAAGTATTTACAATGATTCGTTTTTGACTTGCAGCAAAATCAAAAAATCGATTTTGTCTTTTCAAAGAGGGGCTGAAGTCAAAAACGAAGCATTATTACTACTCCAAAAAGTGATGACGGACACAAAAATAATACAAACATCGTTGTAAAATCAATACATTCATCACTCCGTTCAGAATCTAAAAATATTAATTTGTATTATTCGTCAAAATTAACTTGTAAAATCATATTTTATGGTTTTTATGAAGTAAAAATATCAGGTTAAATGAAACATGTGCAAGTTAAAAATTATAAATTAGAATCATTTTCGTAATAGAGTAGTCAAGGATCAAGACACTTACTTGTGTTAACTTCGGGCATAAAATATGAACAATTCGTTTATAATATCAAAAATCTTTATTAAATGAACAACAACTACACCCAATAGCTAAGTAAAAACAACCGTCAATTATGTCAAAAGGCCGTCCGGCGAACGGCACACAACCAACTAGTTTTACTCTGAGGCGATCGGGCATCGGCCGACGGATGTCGTCCCCACTACCGCCCTCTGTCGGTGCATACATTTAATAATTTTGAGTGTTTTATAAGCAGTTTAAAATTGGAATTTGTCAAAATTATCATATAAAAACATGTATTATAGTGTATTCAAAATACCAGGTTAAATGAAACACGTGAAAGACAATAATGGTAAATTTCTTAAACTATTGTTCAACCTTCTAAACATGAACTTAATATTTGAGTGTTTTATAAATGTTTTATAATGATCATTTAAATATTATAGTAAAAACAAAATATATTTATAGCATAGGTAAAATTTAAGAATAAACAATACAAGCTAAAGTTGTTTACTATTATTTTATTCAGATATTTAACAAATCTCAATTGTTTCACAGCTATTAATTTAGTGTCAATTATATTCAATAACCATTGCATAAATCCAATATTATTATCAGTATCTTCTAGTCCATTTTCAACCTAGGATGTTGATACTCTCCTTAGTGGTAGAAATGTGAATTCGTGTCTCAGCATGCCTTGATTGATCTGATATACTGCCATCTGAAAAAAATGTAGTAAGTTAATAACGTATAACCGTTGGAGAATAAGTTGAGAATACAGTGTTTTACAGGCAGTTCAAAGTATGAATTTGTAATATCAGTCAATATTATCATATAAAAAACATGTTTTATAGTGTTTATGAAGTATCAGCTTAAATGACAAATATGGATGTTAGTAATGGTAAATAAGAATCATTTACTTAATCTAATTGTCTAGGTTTCATGACACTAACTTGATAATTGAGATTTTTATGAGCAGCTAAAAATATGAATTTGTAATATGAGTCAAAATTATGATATATAAGCACGTTTTATAGTGTTTATTATCAAGTATGAGCCTAAATGAAATATATGGAAGTTAATAATGGTAAATAAGAACCATTTACTTAATATAATGGTTAGGGTTTTATGACACTAACTTTTTGTAACACTACTATTAATTGAATATCAATTACATCCAATACCCATTACACGCACGTTGCATAAAACCATTAATATTAGCAGTACCTTCTATTCCATTTTCAACGGAAAATGTTGTAACTTTCCCAAGTGATAGAAATGTTAATTCATGTCTCAGCATGCCTCCAGTGATCTGCAGTACTGCCATCTAAAACACAAATAGTCAGTTAAATACGTATAATGGTTAAAGAAATAATTATAATGCTTAGCAATAAAACAGATAGTACAAATCTACCAGAATGTTTTGTTGAGTTTTAATGTAAAACAAAATATAAGTAAAGAATACACTTGTACATTAACATAAAATTGCTGCTTTTCAATATTAAAATAATAAGAGTTTGTAATACTTGTATAACGTATACAATAAGAATCATTGTCATAATTTAGTAGTCAAGGTTTCTAGACACTAACATGAGAATTGAGTGTTTTATAAACAGTTAAAAATATGACTTTGTAATATTTGTTAAAATTACCATGTAAAATCATGTTTTATTGTGTTTATGAAGTATCAGCTTAAATGTAATATTTGAATGTCAATTATTGAAAGTTAGAATCATTTGCTTATAATCTAATGATCAGAGTTTCATGACACTGACTCTTTGTTACACTACTATTAATTTAATATCAATTAAATTCAATACCCATTACGCGCACGTTGCACAAAACCATTATTATTAGCAGTACTGTCTAGTCCATTTTCAACGTAGGATGTTGATGTTTTGCATAGTGGTAGAAATGTGAATTCATGTCTCAGCATGTATTGAGTGATCTGCTGTACTGCCATCTAAAAATAAAAAATAGTCAGTTAAATATTATGTATAGTGGTTGGAGAATAACTTGAGAATACAGTGTTTTACAAGCAGTTCAAAGTATGACTTTGTAATATTTGTTTAAATTACCATGTAAAATCATGTCAAAATTATGATATTAAATCATTTTTTATTGTGTTTGTGAAGTATCAGCTTAAATGTAATATTTGAATGTCAATTATTGAAAATTAGAATCATTTGCTTATAATCTAATGGTCAGGGTTTCATGACACTGACTTTTTGTTACACTACTATTAATTTAATATCAATTAAATTCAATACCCATTACGCGCACGTTGCACAAAACCATTATTATTAGCAGTACTGTCTAGTCCATTTTCAACGTAGGATGTTGATATTTAGCATAGTGGTAGAAATGTGAATTCATGTCTCGGCATGTATTGAATGATCTGCTGTACTGCCATCTAAAAAAAAAATAGTAAGTTAAATATGTATAATGGTTGGAGGATAAAATGTCGCTACTAGACACCGTAAGGAGGACAACAATTTTTATATAAAACAACTAGTACGTGGACAACACTGAATAATTTTTTAAATGGAAACAATCAAAACATAAACTAACAGACAAACTTCATTTTTATTACAAAATTCTTGAAAACAATTTACAGTTGAAACTCAAATACAAATACGAATGTAAAACTGCAAAATAATAAATATAGACATAATATTATATAACAGACGATAAGAAATAATAATTATGATAAGCCATAAAAGATAGTACCTACAAATATACCAGAATGTTTTGTAGAATATAAAATGTACCTATTATAAGTGTGACTATTTGTACAACCGAAAATTTGCTCCTTTTCAATACGAAAAAAGTGGGTATCGCTCCGGTGTATAGTAGAGATGGTGAGTAGGTCACTGGTCACTATAATGGATGTGTTAAATTTGAATGCAACGACGGGTAGGATTGTATACGAAAAACGATTCTGAACGGAGATGATTTGTCAGTCAATGATAATTAGTTGGATATATTATATTATTACCTATATTTAAATTGTAATATATCGTTATTTTACGCGATTTCGTAAAAAATTATATTTCATACGCACATAAAATGTTTTCTATATTGACAATGGATTTATTTTTTTACTGTTACTTGAAGGAAAACTTATGGATAACCTAGTATATCCAACCTTAAGTATAAATCACAAAGATTTTATGAATTTTCAACTTCAAAATTCTTTGCAAATTTTCGTGATTTTGATATATTTTCTAAACATATGAACTTTAAATGCTTATAAACAATAATTGTGACTAACGATTTTTGATTTATTTTTTACTACGATAAGTCTCAATTATCTATAAGTAGCTTAAAAAATGTCAAAATATTTTGAAAATTTAATCGCAAATAGATAACGCTAATATAAACGTTTGTTGAAAATTTCAAGTATTTACAATGATTCGTTTTTGACTTGCAGCAAAATCAAAAAATCGATTTTGTCTTTTCAAAGAGGGGCTGAAGTCAAAAACGAAGCATTATTACTACTCCAAAAAGTGATGACGGACACAAAAATAATACAAACATCGTTGTAAAATCAATACATTCATCACTCCGTTCAGAATCTAAAAATATTAATTTGTATTATTCGTCAAAATTAACTTGTAAAATCATATTTTATGGTTTTTATGAAGTAAAAATATCAGGTTAAATGAAACATGTGCAAGTTAAAAATTATAAATTAGAATCATTTTCGTAATAGAGTAGTCAAGGATCAAGACACTTACTTGTGTTAACTTCGGGCATAAAATATGAACAATTCGTTTATAATATCAAAAATCTTTATTAAATGAACAACAACTACACCCAATAGCTAAGTAAAAACAACCGTCAATTATGTCAAAAGGCCGTCCGGCGAACGGCACACAACCAACTAGTTTTACTCTGAGGCGATCGGGCATCGGCCGACGGATGTCGTCCCCACTACCGCCCTCTGTCGGTGCATACATTTAATAATTTTGAGTGTTTTATAAGCAGTTTAAAATTGGAATTTGTCAAAATTATCATATAAAAACATGTATTATAGTGTATTCAAAATACCAGGTTAAATGAAACACGTGAAAGACAATAATGGTAAATTTCTTAAACTATTGTTCAACCTTCTAAACATGAACTTAATATTTGAGTGTTTTATAAATGTTTTATAATGATCATTTAAATATTATAGTAAAAACAAAATATATTTATAGCATAGGTAAAATTTAAGAATAAACAATACAAGCTAAAGTTGTTTACTATTATTTTATTCAGATATTTAACAAATCTCAATTGTTTCACAGCTATTAATTTAGTGTCAATTATATTCAATAACCATTGCATAAATCCAATATTATTATCAGTATCTTCTAGTCCATTTTCAACCTAGGATGTTGATACTCTCCTTAGTGGTAGAAATGTGAATTCGTGTCTCAGCATGCCTTGATTGATCTGATATACTGCCATCTGAAAAAATGTAGTAAGTTAATAACGTATAACCGTTGGAGAATAAGTTGAGAATACAGTGTTTTACAGGCAGTTCAAAGTATGAATTTGTAATATCAGTCAATATTATCATATAAAAAACATGTTTTATAGTGTTTATGAAGTATCAGCTTAAATGACAAATATGGATGTTAGTAATGGTAAATAAGAATCATTTACTTAATCTAATTGTCTAGGTTTCATGACACTAACTTGATAATTGAGATTTTTATGAGCAGCTAAAAATATGAATTTGTAATATGAGTCAAAATTATGATATATAAGCACGTTTTATAGTGTTTATTATCAAGTATGAGCCTAAATGAAATATATGGAAGTTAATAATGGTAAATAAGAACCATTTACTTAATATAATGGTTAGGGTTTTATGACACTAACTTTTTGTAACACTACTATTAATTGAATATCAATTACATCCAATACCCATTACACGCACGTTGCATAAAACCATTAATATTAGCAGTACCTTCTATTCCATTTTCAACGGAAAATGTTGTAACTTTCCCAAGTGATAGAAATGTTAATTCATGTCTCAGCATGCCTCCAGTGATCTGCAGTACTGCCATCTAAAACACAAATAGTCAGTTAAATACGTATAATGGTTAAAGAAATAATTATAATGCTTAGCAATAAAACAGATAGTACAAATCTACCAGAATGTTTTGTTGAGTTTTAATGTAAAACAAAATATAAGTAAAGAATACACTTGTACATTAACATAAAATTGCTGCTTTTCAATATTAAAATAATAAGAGTTTGTAATACTTGTATAACGTATACAATAAGAATCATTGTCATAATTTAGTAGTCAAGGTTTCTAGACACTAACATGAGAATTGAGTGTTTTATAAACAGTTAAAAATATGACTTTGTAATATTTGTTAAAATTACCATGTAAAATCATGTTTTATTGTGTTTATGAAGTATCAGCTTAAATGTAATATTTGAATGTCAATTATTGAAAGTTAGAATCATTTGCTTATAATCTAATGATCAGAGTTTCATGACACTGACTCTTTGTTACACTACTATTAATTTAATATCAATTAAATTCAATACCCATTACGCGCACGTTGCACAAAACCATTATTATTAGCAGTACTGTCTAGTCCATTTTCAACGTAGGATGTTGATGTTTTGCATAGTGGTAGAAATGTGAATTCATGTCTCAGCATGTATTGAGTGATCTGCTGTACTGCCATCTAAAAATAAAAAATAGTCAGTTAAATATTATGTATAGTGGTTGGAGAATAACTTGAGAATACAGTGTTTTACAAGCAGTTCAAAGTATGACTTTGTAATATTTGTTTAAATTACCATGTAAAATCATGTCAAAATTATGATATTAAATCATTTTTTATTGTGTTTGTGAAGTATCAGCTTAAATGTAATATTTGAATGTCAATTATTGAAAATTAGAATCATTTGCTTATAATCTAATGGTCAGGGTTTCATGACACTGACTTTTTGTTACACTACTATTAATTTAATATCAATTAAATTCAATACCCATTACACGCACGTTGCACAAAACCCTTGTTATTAGCAGTATCGTCTAGTACATTTTCAACGTAGGATATTGATATTTAGCATAGTGGTAGAAATGTGAATTCATGTCTCGGCATGTATTGAATGATCTGCTGTACTGCCATCTAAAAAAAAAATAGTAAGTTAAATATGTATAATGGTTGGAGGATAAAATGTCGCTACTAGACACCGTAAGGAGGACAACAATTTTTATATAACAAACTAGTACGTGGACAACACTGAATAATTTTTTAAATGGAAACAATCAAAACATAAACTAACAGACAAACTTCATTTTTATTACAAAATTCTTGAAAACAATTTACAGTTGAAACTCAAATACAAATACGAATGTAAAACTGCAAAATAATAAATATAGACATAATATTATATAACAGACGATAAGAAATAATAATTATGATAAGCCATAAAAGATAGTACCTACAAATATACCAGAATGTTTTGTAGAATATAAAATGTACCTATTATAAGTGTGACTATTTGTACAACCGAAAATTTGCTCCTTTTCAATACGAAAAAAGTGGGTATCGCTCCGGTGTATAGTAGAGATGGTGAGTAGGTCACTGGTCACTATAATGGATGTGTTAAATTTGAATGCAACGACGGGTAGGATTGTATACGAAAAACGATTCTGAACGGAGATGATTTGTCAGTCAATGATAATTAGTTGGATATATTATATTATTACCTATATTTAAATTGTAATATATCGTTATTTTACGCGATTTCGTAAAAAATTATATTTCATACGCACATAAAATGTTTTCTATATTGACAATGGATTTATTTTTTTACTGTTACTTGAAGGAAAACTTATGGATAACCTAGTATATCCAACCTTAAGTATAAATCACAAAGATTTTATGAATTTTCAACTTCAAAATTCTTTGCAAATTTTCGTGATTTTGATATATTTTCTAAACATATGAACTTTAAATGCTTATAAACAATAATTGTGACTAACGATTTTTGATTATTTTTTACTACGATAAGTCTCAATTATCTATAAGTAGCTTAAAAAATGTCAAAATATTTTGAAAATTTAATCGCAAATAGATAACGCTAATATAAACGTTTGTTGAAAATTTCAAGTATTTACAATGATTCGTTTTTGACTTGCAGCAAAATCAAAAAATCGATTTTGTCTTTTCAAAGAGGGGCTGAAGTCAAAAACGAAGCATTATTACTACTCCAAAAAGTGATGACGGACACAAAAATAATACAAACATCGTTGTAAAATCAATACATTCATCACTCCGTTCAGAATCTAAAAATATTAATTTGTATTATTCGTCAAAATTAACTTGTAAAATCATATTTTATGGTTTTTATGAAGTAAAAAATATCAGGTTAAATGAAACATGTGCAAGTTAAAAATTATAAATTAGAATCATTTTCGTAATAGAGTAGTCAAGGATCAAGACACTTACTTGTGTTAACTTCGGGCATAAAATATGAACAATTCGTTTATAATATCAAAAATCTTTATTAAATGAACAACAACTACACCCAATAGCTAAGTAAAAACAACCGTCAATTATGTCAAAAGGCCGTCCGGCGAACGGCACACAACCAACTAGTTTTACTCTGAGGCGATCGGGCATCGGCCGACGGATGTCGTCCCCACTACCGCCCTCTGTCGGTGCATACATTTAATAATTTTGAGTGTTTTATAAGCAGTTTAAAATTGGAATTTGTCAAAATTATCATATAAAAACATGTATTATAGTGTATTCAAAATACCAGGTTAAATGAAACACGTGAAAGACAATAATGGTAAATTTCTTAAACTATTGTTCAACCTTCTAAACATGAACTTAATATTTGAGTGTTTTATAAATGTTTTATAATGATCATTTAAATATTATAGTAAAAACAAAATATATTTATAGCATAGGTAAAATTTAAGAATAAACAATACAAGCTAAAGTTGTTTACTATTATTTTATTCAGATATTTAACAAATCTCAATTGTTTCACAGCTATTAATTTAGTGTCAATTATATTCAATAACCATTGCATAAATCCAATATTATTATCAGTATCTTCTAGTCCATTTTCAACCTAGGATGTTGATACTCTCCTTAGTGGTAGAAATGTGAATTCGTGTCTCAGCATGCCTTGATTGATCTGATATACTGCCATCTGAAAAAATGTAGTAAGTTAATAAACGTATAACCGTTGGAGAATAAGTTGAGAATACAGTGTTTTACAGGCAGTTCAAAGTATGAATTTGTAATATCAGTCAATATTATCATATAAAAAACATGTTTTATAGTGTTTATGAAGTATCAGCTTAAATGACAAATATGGATGTTAGTAATGGTAAATAAGAATCATTTACTTAATCTAATTGTCTAGGTTTCATGACACTAACTTGATAATTGAGATTTTTATGAGCAGCTAAAAATATGAATTTGTAATATGAGTCAAAATTATGATATATAAGCACGTTTTATAGTGTTTATTATCAAGTATGAGCCTAAATGAAATATATGGAAGTTAATAATGGTAAATAAGAACCATTTACTTAATATAATGGTTAGGTTTTATGACACTAACTTTTTGTAACACTACTATTAATTGAATATCAATTACATCCAATACCCATTACACGCACGTTGCATAAAACCATTAATATTAGCAGTACCTTCTATTCCATTTTCAACGGAAAATGTTGTAACTTTCCCAAGTGATAGAAATGTTAATTCATGTCTCAGCATGCCTCCAGTGATCTGCAGTACTGCCATCTAAAACACAAATAGTCAGTTAAATACGTATAATGGTTAAAGAAATAATTATAATGCTTAGCAATAAAACAGATAGTACAAATCTACCAGAATGTTTTGTTGAGTTTTAATGTAAAACAAAATATAAGTAAAGAATACACTTGTACATTAACATAAAATTGCTGCTTTTCAATATTAAAATAATAAGAGTTTGTAATACTTTGTATAACGTATACAATAAGAATCATTGTCATAATTTAGTAGTCAAGGTTTCTAGACACTAACATGAGAATTGAGTGTTTTATAAACAGTTAAAAATATGACTTTGTAATATTTGTTAAAATTACCATGTAAAATTCATGTTTTATTGTGTTTATGAAGTATCAGCTTAAATGTAATATTTGAATGTCAATTATTGAAAGTTAGAATCATTTGCTTATAATCTAATGATCAGAGTTTCATGACACTGACTCTTTGTTACACTACTATTAATTTAATATCAATTAAATTCAATACCCATTACGCGCACGTTGCACAAAACCATTATTATTAGCAGTACTGTCTAGTCCATTTTCAACGTAGGATGTTGATGTTTTGCATAGTGGTAGAAATGTGAATTCATGTCTCAGCATGTATTGAGTGATCTGCTGTACTGCCATCTAAAAATAAAAAATAGTCAGTTAAATATTATGTATAGTGGTTGGAGAATAACTTGAGAATACAGTGTTTTACAAGCAGTTCAAAGTATGACTTTGTAATATTTGTTTAAATTACCATGTAAAATCATGTCAAAATTATGATATTAAATCATTTTTTATTGTGTTTGTGAAGTATCAGCTTAAATGTAATATTTGAATGTCAATTATTGAAAATTAGAATCATTTGCTTATAATCTAATGGTCAGGGTTTCATGACACTGACTTTTTGTTTACACTACTATTAATTTAATATCAATTAAATTCAATACCCATTACGCGCACGTTGCACAAAACCATTATTATTAGCAGTACTGTCTAGTCCATTTTCAACGTAGGATGTTGATATTTAGCATAGTGGTAGAAATGTGAATTCATGTCTCGGCATGTATTGAATGATCTGCTGTACTGCCATCTAAAAAAAAAATAGTAAGTTAAATATGTATAATGGTTGGAGGATAAAATGTCGCTACTAGACACCGTAAGGAGGACAACAATTTTTATATAAAACAACTAGTACGTGGACAACACTGAATAATTTTTTTAAATGGAAACAATCAAAACATAAACTAACAGACAAACTTCATTTTTTATTACAAAATTCTTGAAAACAATTTACAGTTGAAACTCAAATACAAATACGAATGTAAAACTGCAAAATAATAAATATAGACATAATATTATATAACAGACGATAAGAAATAATAATTATGATAAGCCATAAAAGATAGTACCTACAAATATACCAGAATGTTTTGTAGAATATAAAATGTACCTATTATAAGTGTGACTATTTGTACAACCGAAAATTTGCTCCTTTTCAATACGAAAAAAGTGGGTATCGCTCCGGTGTATAGTAGAGATGGTGAGTAGGTCACTGGTCACTATAATGGATGTGTTAAATTTGAATGCAACGACGGTAGGATTGTATACGAAAAACGATTCTGAACGGAGATGATTTGTCAGTCAATGATAATTAGTTGGATATATTATATTATTACCTATATTTAAATTGTAATATATCGTTATTTTACGCGATTTCGTAAAAAATTATATTTCATACGCACATAAAATGTTTTCTATATTGACAATGGATTTATTTTTTTACTGTTACTTGAAGGAAAACTTATGGATAACCTAGTATATCCAACCTTAAGTATAAATCACAAAGATTTTATGAATTTTCAACTTCAAAAATTCTTTGCAAATTTTCGTGATTTTGATATATTTTCTAAACATATGAACTTTAAATGCTTATAAACAATAATTGTGACTAACGATTTTTGATTTATTTTTTACTACGATAAGTCTCAATTATCTATAAGTAGCTTAAAAAATGTCAAAATATTTTGAAAATTTAATCGCAAATAGATAACGCTAATATAAACGTTTGTTGAAAATTTCAAGTATTTACAATGATTCGTTTTTGACTTGCAGCAAAATCAAAAAATCGATTTTGTCTTTTCAAAGAGGGGCTGAAGTCAAAAACGAAGCATTATTACTACTCCAAAAAGTGATGACGGACACAAAAATAATACAAACATCGTTGTAAAATCAATACATTCATCACTCCGTTCAGAATCTAAAAATATTAAATTTGTATTATTCGTCAAAATTAACTTGTAAAATCATATTTTATGGTTTTTATGAAGTAAAAATATCAGGGTTAAATGAAACATGTGCAAGTTAAAAATTATAAATTAGAATCATTTTCGTAATAGAGTAGTCAAGGATCAAGACACTTACTTGTGTTAACTTCGGGCATAAAATATGAACAATTCGTTTATAATATCAAAAATCTTTATTAAATGAACAACAACTACACCCCAATAGCTAAGTAAAAACAACCGTCAATTATGTCAAAAGGCCGTCCGGCGAACGGCACACAACCAACTAGTTTTTACTCTGAGGCGATCGGGCATCGGCCGACGGATGTCGTCCCCACTACCGCCCTCTGTCGGTGCATACATTTAATAATTTTGAGTGTTTTATAAGCAGTTTAAAATTGGAATTTGTCAAAATTATCATATAAAAACATGTATTATAGTGTATTCAAAATACCAGGTTAAATGAAACACGTGAAAGACAATAATGGTAAATTTCTTAAACTATTGTTCAACCTTCTAAACATGAACTTAATATTTGAGTGTTTTATAAATGTTTTATAATGATCATTTAAATATTATAGTAAAAACAAAATATATTTATAGCATAGGTAAAATTTAAGAATAAACAATACAAGCTAAAGTTGTTTACTATTATTTTATTCAGATATTTAACAAATCTCAATTGTTTCACAGCTATTAATTTAGTGTCAATTATATTCAATAACCATTGCATAAATCCAATATTATTATCAGTATCTTCTAGTCCATTTTCAACCTAGGATGTTGATACTCTCCTTAGTGGTAGAAATGTGAATTCGTGTCTCAGCATGCCTTGATTGATCTGATATACTGCCATCTGAAAAAATGTAGTAAGTTAATAACGTATAACCGTTGGAGAATAAGTTGAGAATACAGTGTTTTACAGGCAGTTCAAAGTATGAATTTGTAATATCAGTCAATATTATCATATAAAAAACATGTTTTATAGTGTTTATGAAGTATCAGCTTAAATGACAAATATGGATGTTAGTAATGGTAAATAAGAATCATTTACTTAATCTAATTGTCTAGGTTTCATGACACTAACTTGATAATTGAGATTTTTATGAGCAGCTAAAAATATGAATTTGTAATATGAGTCAAAATTATGATATATAAGCACGTTTTTAA
>NW_026869996.1:6704410-6795650 GCF_020882245.1 Rhopalosiphum padi | reverse complement strand
TAGAACTGCAAAACATAGATAACAGATGATAATAAATAATAATTATGATAAGCCATAAAAGATAGTACAGATGTACCAGAATGTTTTGTAGAAGGAATTCAAATGTATTATGAGTGTAACTAAAGAATACATTTGTACAACAACTGAAAATCGCTCCTTTTCAATACGAAAAAATGTTAAGTTGTATTATTCGTCAAAATTAACTTATAAAATCATATTTTATAGTTTTTATGAAGTAAAAATATCAGGTAAAATGAAAAAAATGAAAGTTAAAAAGTATAAATTAGAATCATTTTCTTGATCTAGTAGTAAAGGATCAAGACAGTTACTTGTGTTAACTTCGGGCATAAAATATGAACAATTCGTTTATAATATCAAAAATCTTAATTAATAAATAACGAGTAGACTCAAAATCTAAGTAAAAACAACGACCCGTTACGATACACAGCAGTACGGTGAACGCCACACAACTATCTAGTTTCTTTCTGAGGCGATTCGGCCGACGGATGTCGTCCCTACTACGGCGACGCTCACGCCCTCTGTTGGTGTATACATTTAATATTTGTCTGTATATAAGCAGATTAAAATAGGAATTCATAATATTTCTCAAACTTATCATATAAAAACATGTTTTTTAGTATTTATGAAGAATCAGCTAACATAATATCTATAGACGTTAATAATAGTAAAAAAGAATCATTTACTTAATATAATGGTCTGGATTTCATGACACTAACTTAAGAATTGAGTGTTTTATAAGCAGATAATAATATGAATTTTTAATATTCGTAAAGATTATCATATAAAAATGCATGTTTTATAGTGTTATTAAAGTATCAGCTTAAATGAAATGTATGCAAATTAATAATAGTAAATTAGAATCATTTTCTTAATATAGTGGTCCTGGTTACAAGAGATTAACATGAGAATTGTGTGTTTTATAAACAGTTAAAAAAATGAATTTTTAATAACCGTCAAAATTATCATATAAAATCATGTATTATAGTGTTTATGAAGAATCAGCTTACAACATAATATCTATAGAAGTTAATAATAGTAAATTAGAATCATTTACTTAATCTAATGGTCTGGATTTCATGACACTAACTTAAGAATTGAGTGTTTTATAAGCAGATAATAATATGAATTTTTAATATTCGTAAAGATTATCATATAAAAATGCATGTTTTATAGTGTTTATGAAGCATCAGCTCAAATGAAATGTATACAAGTTAATAATGGTAACTCTTATGAATGAAAATTACAAGTCAAAGGTGTTAACTAAAATTTTATTCAGATTATTAACGAATCTCAATTGTTTCACTGCCATTAATTTACTATCAATTATATTCAATAACCCTTACACGCACATTACATAAACCCAATATTATTAGCAGTATCTTCTAGTCCATTTTCAGCATAGGATGTTGATACTTTCTTAAGTGGTAGAAATGTGAATTCATGTTTCTGCATGCCTTGATTGATTTGACATACGTCAATCTGAAAAATGTAGTAAGTTAATAATGTATAATTGTTAAAGAATAACTTGAGAATTTAGTGTTTTATAAGCAGTTAAAAATATGAATATAAAATACGAGTCAAAATAATCATATTAAAACATGTCTTATAGTGTTTATGAAGCATCAGCTTAAATGAAATGTATGCAAATTAATAATTTTAAATTAGAATCATTTTCTTAATATAGTGGTCCAGGTTTCAAGAGATTAACTTGAGAATTGTTTGTTTTATAAACAGTTAAAAAAATGAATTTTTAATATTCGTCAAAATTATCATACAAAATCATGTTTTATAGTGTTTATGAAGAATCAGCTTACATAATATCTATAGAAGTTAATAATAGTAAATTAGAATTATTTTCTTAATATAGTGGTCCAGGTTTCAAGAGATTAACTTGAGAATTGTGTGTTTTATAAACAGTTAAAAAAATGAATTTTAATATTCGTCAAAATTATCATATAAAATCATGTTTTATAGCGTTATTGAAGTATCAGCTTAAATGAAATGTATGCTAGTTAATAATGGTAAATTAGAATAATTTTCTTAATCTAATGGTCTGACTTTCATGACACTAACTTCAGAATTCACTGTTTTATAAGCAGTTAAAAATATGAATATAAAATACGAGTCAAAATAATCATATAAAAACATGTTTTATAGTGTTTATGAAGTATCAGCTTATATGATATATATGGAAATTGGTAATGGTAAATAAGAATCATATACTTAATCTAATGGTCTGGATTTCATGACACTAACTTTTTGTTACACTACTATTAATTGACTATCAATTATATTCAATATTCATTACTCGTACTATGCATAAAACTATTATTATTATCAGGATTGTCCAGTCCATTTTCAACGTAGGATGTTGAAACTTTCCCATGTGGTAGAAAATGGTAATTCATGTATCAATATGTCCTGAGTATATCTGGTGTACAGCCATCTAAAAAAAAATAGTAAGTTAAATCTGTATAATGGTTGGAGGACAAAACGTCACTACTAGATACCATAAGGAGAACGACAATTTTTATATAACAACTAGTACGTGGACAACACTGAGTAATTCAGAAGTGGAAACTATCAAAACATAAACTAACAGACAAACTTCATTTTTATACAAAATACATGAAAGGAATTTACAATTGAAACTTAAATACAAAAACGAATGTAGAACTGCAAAACATAGATAACAGATGATAATAAATAATAATTATGATAAGCCATAAAAGATAGTACAGATGTACCAGAATGTTTTGTAGAAGGAATTCAAATGTATTATGAGTGTAACTAAAGAATACATTTGTACAACAACTGAAAATCGCTCCTTTTCAATACGAAAAAATGTTAAGTTGTATTATTCGTCAAAATTAACTTATAAAATCATATTTTATAGTTTTTATGAAGTAAAAATATCAGGTAAAATGAAAAAAATGAAAGTTAAAAAGTATAAATTAGAATCATTTTCTTGATCTAGTAGTAAAGGATCAAGACAGTTACTTGTGTTAACTTCGGGCATAAAATATGAACAATTCGTTTATAATATCAAAAATCTTAATTAATAAATAACGAGTAGACTCAAAATCTAAGTAAAAACAACGACCCGTTACGATTACACAGCAGTACGGTGAACGCCACACAACTATCTAGTTTCTTTCTGAGGCGATTCGGCCGACGGATGTCGTCCCTACTACGGCGACGCTCACGCCCTCTGTTGGTGTATACATTTAATATTTGTCTGTATATAAGCAGATTAAAATAGGAATTCATAATATTTCTCAAACTTATCATATAAAAACATGTTTTTTTAGTATTTATGAAGAATCAGCTAACATAATATCTATAGACGTTAATAATAGTAAAAAAGAATCATTTACTTAATATAATGGTCTGGATTTCATGACACTAACTTAAGAATTGAGTGTTTTATAAGCAGATAATAATATGAATTTTTAATATTCGTAAAGATTATCATATAAAAATGCATGTTTTATAGTGTTATTAAAGTATCAGCTTAAATGAAATGTATGCAAATTAATAATAGTAAATTAGAATCATTTTCTTAATATAGTGGTCCTGGTTACAAGAGATTAACATGAGAATTGTGTGTTTTATAAACAGTTAAAAAAATGAATTTTTAATAACCGTCAAAATTATCATATAAAATCATGTATTATAGTGTTTATGAAGAATCAGCTTACATAATATCTATAGAAGTTAATAATAGTAAATTAGAATCATTTACTTAATCTAATGGTCTGGATTTCATGACACTAACTTAAGAATTGAGTGTTTTATAAGCAGATAATAATATGAATTTTTAATATTCGTAAAGATTATCATATAAAAATGCATGTTTTATAGTGTTTATGAAGCATCAGCTCAAATGAAATGTATACAAGTTAATAATGGTAACTCTTATGAATGAAAATTACAAGTCAAAGGTGTTAACTAAAATTTTATTCAGATTATTAACGAATCTCAATTGTTTCACTGCCATTAATTTACTATCAATTATATTCAATAACCCTTACACGCACATTACATAAACCCAATATTATTAGCAGTATCTTCTAGTCCATTTTCAGCATAGGATGTTGATACTTTCTTAAGTGGTAGAAATGTGAATTCATGTTTCTGCATGCCTTGATTGATTTGACATACGTCAATCTGAAAAAATGTAGTAAGTTAATAATGTATAATTGTTAAAGAATAACTTGAGAATTTAGTGTTTTATAAGCAGTTAAAAATATGAATATAAAATACGAGTCAAAATAATCATATTAAAACATGTCTTATAGTGTTTATGAAGCATCAGCTTAAATGAAATGTATGCAAATTAATAATTTTAAATTAGAATCATTTTCTTAATATAGTGGTCCAGGTTTCAAGAGATTAACTTGAGAATTGTTTGTTTTATAAACAGTTAAAAAAATGAATTTTTAATATTCGTCAAAATTATCATACAAAATCATGTTTTATAGTGTTTATGAAGAATCAGCTTACATAATATCTATAGAAGTTAATAATAGTAAATTAGAATTATTTTCTTAATATAGTGGTCCAGGTTTCAAGAGATTAACTTGAGAATTGTGTGTTTTATAAACAGTTAAAAAAATGAATTTTTAATATTCGTCAAAATTATCATATAAAATCATGTTTTATAGCGTTATTGAAGTATCAGCTTAAATGAAATGTATGCTAGTTAATAATGGTAAATTAGAATAATTTTCTTAATCTAATGGTCTGACTTTCATGACACTAACTTCAGAATTCACTGTTTTATAAGCAGTTAAAAATATGAATATAAAATACGAGTCCAAAATAATCATATAAAAAACATGTTTTATAGTGTTTATGAAGTATCAGCTTATATGATATATATGGAAATTGGTAATGGTAAATAAGAATCATATACTTAATCTAATGGTCTGGATTTCATGACACTAACTTTTTGTTACACTACTATTAATTGACTATCAATTATATCAATATTCATTACTCGTACTATGCATAAAACTATTATTATTATCAGGATTGTCCAGTCCATTTTCAACGTAGGATGTTGAAACTTTCCCATGTGTAGAAATGGTAATTCATGTATCAATATGTCCTGAGTATATCTGGTGTACAGCCATCTAAAAAATAATAGTAAGTTAAATCTGTATAATTGGTTGGAGGACAAAACGTCACTACTAGATACCATAAGGAGAACGACAATTTTTATATAACAACTAGTACGTGGACAACACTGAGTAATTCAGAAGTGGAAACTATCAAAACATAAACTAACAGACAAACTTCATTTTATACAAAATACATGAAAGGAATTTACAATTGAAACTTAAATACAAAAACGAATGTAGAACTGCAAAACATAGATAACAGATGATAATAAATAATAATTATGATAAGCCATAAAAGATAGTACAGATGTACCAGAATGTTTTGTAGAAGGAATTCAAATGTATTATGAGTGTAACTAAAGAATACATTTGTACAACAAACTGAAAATCGCTCCTTTTCAATACGAAAAAATGTTAAGTTGTTATTATTCGTCAAAATTAACTTATAAAATCATATTTTATAGTTTTTATGAAGTAAAAATATCAGGTAAAATGAAAAAAATGAAAGTTAAAAAGTATAAATTAGAATCATTTTCTTGATCTATGTAGTAAAGGATCAAGACAGTTACTTGTGTTAACTTCGGGCATAAAATATGAACAATTCGTTATAATATCAAAATCTTAATTAATAAATAACGAGTAGACTCAAAATCTAAGTAAAAACAACGACCCGTTACGATACACAGCAGTACGGTGAACGCCACACAACTATCTAGTTTCTTTCTGAGGCGATTCGGCCGACGGATGTCGTCCCTACTACGGCGACGCTCACGCCCTCTGTTGGTGTATACATTAATATTTGTCTGTATATAAGCAGATTAAAATAGGAATTCATAATATTTCTCAAACTTATCATATAAAAACATGTTTTTTAGTATTTATGAAGAATCAGCTAACATAATATCTATAGACGTTAATAATAGTAAAAAAGAATCATTTACTTAATATAATGGTCTGGATTTCATGACACTAACTTAAGAATTGAGTGTTTTATAAGCAGATAATAATATGAATTTTTAATATTCGTAAAGATTATCATATAAAAATGCATGTTTTATAGTGTTATTAAAGTATCAGCTTAAATGAAATGTATGCAAATTAATAATAGTAAATTAGAATCATTTTCTTAATATAGTGGTCCTGGTTACAAGAGATTAACATGAGAATTGTGTGTTTTATAAACAGTTAAAAAAATGAATTTTTAATAACCGTCAAAATTATCATATAAAATCATGTATTATAGTGTTTATGAAGAATCAGCTTACATAATATCTATAGAAGTTAATAATAGTAAATTAGAATCATTTACTTAATCTAATGGTCTGGATTTCATGACACTAACTTAAGAATTGAGTGTTTTATAAGCAGATAATAATATGAATTTTTAATATTCGTAAAGATTATCATATAAAAATGCATGTTTTATAGTGTTTATGAAGCATCAGCTCAAATGAAATGTATACAAGTTAATAATGGTAACTCTTATGAATGAAAATTACAAGTCAAAGGTGTTAACTAAAATTTTATTCAGATTATTAACGAATCTCAATTGTTTCACTGCCATTAATTTACTATCAATTATATTCAATAACCCTTACACGCACATTACATAAACCCAATATTATTAGCAGTATCTTCTAGTCCATTTTCAGCATAGGATGTTGATACTTTCTTAAGTGGTAGAAATGTGAATTCATGTTTCTGCATGCCTTGATTGATTTGACATACGTCAATCTGAAAAAATGTAGTAAGTTAATAATGTATAATTGTTAAAGAATAACTTGAGAATTTAGTGTTTTATAAGCAGTTAAAAATATGAATATAAAATACGAGTCAAAATAATCATATTAAAACATGTCTTATAGTGTTTATGAAGCATCAGCTTAAATGAAATGTATGCAAATTAATAATTTTAAATTAGAATCATTTTCTTAATATAGTGGTCCAGGTTTCAAGAGATTAACTTGAGAATTGTTTGTTTTATAAACAGTTAAAAAAATGAATTTTTAATATTCGTCAAAATTATCATACAAAATCATGTTTTATAGTGTTTATGAAGAATCAGCTTACATAATATCTATAGAAGTTAATAATAGTAAATTAGAATTATTTTCTTAATATAGTGGTCCAGGTTTCAAGAGATTAACTTGAGAATTGTGTGTTTTATAAACAGTTAAAAAAATGAATTTTTAATATTCGTCAAAATTATCATATAAAATCATGTTTTATAGCGTTATTGAAGTATCAGCTTAAATGAAATGTATGCTAGTTAATAATGGTAAATTAGAATAATTTTCTTAATCTAATGGTCTGACTTTCATGACACTAACTTCAGAATTCACTGTTTTATAAGCAGTTAAAAATATGAATATAAAATACGAGTCAAAATAATCATATAAAAACATGTTTTATAGTGTTTATGAAGTATCAGCTTATATGATATATATGGAAATTGGTAATGGTAAATAAGAATCATATACTTAATCTAATGGTCTGGATTTCATGACACTAACTTTTTGTTACACTACTATTAATTGACTATCAATTATATTCAATATTCATTACTCGTACTATGCATAAAACTATTATTATTATCAGGATTGTCCAGTCCATTTTCAACGTAGGATGTTGAAACTTTCCCATGTGGTAGAAATGGTAATTCATGTATCAATATGTCCTGAGTATATCTGGTGTACAGCCATCTAAAAAAAAATAGTAAGTTAAATCTGTATAATGGTTGGAGGACAAAACGTCACTACTAGATACCATAAGGAGAACGACAATTTTTATATAACAACTAGTACGTGGACAACACTGAGTAATTCAGAAGTGGAAACTATCAAAACATAAACTAACAGACAAACTTCATTTTTATACAAAATACATGAAAGGAATTTACAATTGAAACTTAAATACAAAAACGAATGTAGAACTGCAAAACATAGATAACAGATGATAATAAATAATAATTATGATAAGCCATAAAAGATAGTACAGATGTACCAGAATGTTTTGTAGAAGGAATTCAAATGTATTATGAGTGTAACTAAAGAATACATTTGTACAACAACTGAAAATCGCTCCTTTTCAATACGAAAAAATGTTAAGTTGTATTATTCGTCAAAATTAACTTATAAAATCATATTTTATAGTTTTTATGAAGTAAAAATATCAGGTAAAATGAAAAAAATGAAAGTTAAAAAGTATAAATTAGAATCATTTTCTTGATCTAGTAGTAAAGGATCAAGACAGTTACTTGTGTTAACTTCGGGCATAAAATATGAACAATTCGTTTATAATATCAAAAATCTTAATTAATAAATAACGAGTAGACTCAAAATCTAAGTAAAAACAACGACCCGTTACGATACACAGCAGTACGGTGAACGCCACACAACTATCTAGTTTCTTTCTGAGGCGATTCGGCCGACGGATGTCGTCCCTACTACGGCGACGCTCACGCCCTCTGTTGGTGTATACATTTAATATTTGTCTGTATATAAGCAGATTAAAATAGGAATTCATAATATTTCTCAAACTTATCATATAAAAACATGTTTTTTAGTATTTATGAAGAATCAGCTAACATAATATCTATAGACGTTAATAATAGTAAAAAAGAATCATTTACTTAATATAATGGTCTGGATTTCATGACACTAACTTAAGAATTGAGTGTTTTATAAGCAGATAATAATATGAATTTTTAATATTCGTAAAGATTATCATATAAAAATGCATGTTTTATAGTGTTATTAAAGTATCAGCTTAAATGAAATGTATGCAAATTAATAATAGTAAATTAGAATCATTTTCTTAATATAGTGGTCCTGGTTACAAGAGATTAACATGAGAATTGTGTGTTTTATAAACAGTTAAAAAAATGAATTTTTAATAACCGTCAAAATTATCATATAAAATCATGTATTATAGTGTTTATGAAGAATCAGCTTACATAATATCTATAGAAGTTAATAATAGTAAATTAGAATCATTTACTTAATCTAATGGTCTGGATTTCATGACACTAACTTAAGAATTGAGTGTTTTATAAGCAGATAATAATATGAATTTTTAATATTCGTAAAGATTATCATATAAAAATGCATGTTTTATAGTGTTTATGAAGCATCAGCTCAAATGAAATGTATACAAGTTAATAATGGTAACTCTTATGAATGAAAATTACAAGTCAAAGGTGTTAACTAAAATTTTATTCAGATTATTAACGAATCTCAATTGTTTCACTGCCATTAATTTACTATCAATTATATTCAATAACCCTTACACGCACATTACATAAACCCAATATTATTAGCAGTATCTTCTAGTCCATTTTCAGCATAGGATGTTGATACTTTCTTAAGTGGTAGAAATGTGAATTCATGTTTCTGCATGCCTTGATTGATTTGACATACGTCAATCTGAAAAAATGTAGTAAGTTAATAATGTATAATTGTTAAAGAATAACTTGAGAATTTAGTGTTTTATAAGCAGTTAAAAATATGAATATAAAATACGAGTCAAAATAATCATATTAAAACATGTCTTATAGTGTTTATGAAGTATCAGCTTATATGATATATATGGAAATTGGTAATGGTAAATAAGAATCATATACTTAATCTAATGGTCTGGATTTCATGACACTAACTTTTTGTTACACTACTATTAATTGACTATCAATTATATTCAATATTCATTACTCGTACTATGCATAAAACTATTATTATTATCAGGATTGTCCAGTCCATTTTCAACGTAGGATGTTGAAACTTTCCCATGTGGTAGAAATGGTAATTCATGTATCAATATGTCCTGAGTATATCTGGTGTACAGCCATCTAAAAAAAAATAGTAAGTTAAATCTGTATAATGGTTGGAGGACAAAACGTCACTACTAGATACCATAAGGAGAACGACAATTTTTATATAACAACTAGTACGTGGACAACACTGAGTAATTCAGAAGTGGAAACTATCAAAACATAAACTAACAGACAAACTTCATTTTTATACAAAATACATGAAAGGAATTTACAATTGAAACTTAAATACAAAAACGAATGTAGAACTGCAAAACATAGATAACAGATGATAATAAATAATAATTATGATAAGCCATAAAAGATAGTACAGATGTACCAGAATGTTTTGTAGAAGGAATTCAAATGTATTATGAGTGTAACTAAAGAATACATTTGTACAACAACTGAAAATCGCTCCTTTTCAATACGAAAAAATGTTAAGTTGTATTATTCGTCAAAATTAACTTATAAAATCATATTTTATAGTTTTTATGAAGTAAAAATATCAGGTAAAATGAAAAAAATGAAAGTTAAAAAGTATAAATTAGAATCATTTTCTTGATCTAGTAGTAAAGGATCAAGACAGTTACTTGTGTTAACTTCGGGCATAAAATATGAACAATTCGTTTATAATATCAAAAATCTTAATTAATAAATAACGAGTAGACTCAAAATCTAAGTAAAAACAACGACCCGTTACGATACACAGCAGTACGGTGAACGCCACACAACTATCTAGTTTCTTTCTGAGGCGATTCGGCCGACGGATGTCGTCCCTACTACGGCGACGCTCACGCCCTCTGTTGGTGTATACATTTAATATTTGTCTGTATATAAGCAGATTAAAATAGGAATTCATAATATTTCTCAAACTTATCATATAAAAACATGTTTTTTAGTATTTATGAAGAATCAGCTAACATAATATCTATAGACGTTAATAATAGTAAAAAAGAATCATTTACTTAATATAATGGTCTGGATTTCATGACACTAACTTAAGAATTGAGTGTTTTATAAGCAGATAATAATATGAATTTTTAATATTCGTAAAGATTATCATATAAAAATGCATGTTTTATAGTGTTATTAAAGTATCAGCTTAAATGAAATGTATGCAAATTAATAATAGTAAATTAGAATCATTTTCTTAATATAGTGGTCCTGGTTACAAGAGATTAACATGAGAATTGTGTGTTTTATAAACAGTTAAAAAAATGAATTTTTAATAACCGTCAAAATTATCATATAAAATCATGTATTATAGTGTTTATGAAGAATCAGCTTACATAATATCTATAGAAGTTAATAATAGTAAATTAGAATCATTTACTTAATCTAATGGTCTGGATTTCATGACACTAACTTAAGAATTGAGTGTTTTATAAGCAGATAATAATATGAATTTTTAATATTCGTAAAGATTATCATATAAAAATGCATGTTTTATAGTGTTTATGAAGCATCAGCTCAAATGAAATGTATACAAGTTAATAATGGTAACTCTTATGAATGAAAATTACAAGTCAAAGGTGTTAACTAAAATTTTATTCAGATTATTAACGAATCTCAATTGTTTCACTGCCATTAATTTACTATCAATTATATTCAATAACCCTTACACGCACATTACATAAACCCAATATTATTAGCAGTATCTTCTAGTCCATTTTCAGCATAGGATGTTGATACTTTCTTAAGTGGTAGAAATGTGAATTCATGTTTCTGCATGCCTTGATTGATTTGACATACGTCAATCTGAAAAAATGTAGTAAGTTAATAATGTATAATTGTTAAAGAATAACTTGAGAATTTAGTGTTTTATAAGCAGTTAAAAATATGAATATAAAATACGAGTCAAAATAATCATATTAAAACATGTCTTATAGTGTTTATGAAGCATCAGCTTAAATGAAATGTATGCAAATTAATAATTTTAAATTAGAATCATTTTCTTAATATAGTGGTCCAGGTTTCAAGAGATTAACTTGAGAATTGTTTGTTTTATAAACAGTTAAAAAAATGAATTTTTAATATTCGTCAAAATTATCATACAAAATCATGTTTTATAGTGTTTATGAAGAATCAGCTTACATAATATCTATAGAAGTTAATAATAGTAAATTAGAATTATTTTCTTAATATAGTGGTCCAGGTTTCAAGAGATTAACTTGAGAATTGTGTGTTTTATAAACAGTTAAAAAAATGAATTTTTAATATTCGTCAAAATTATCATATAAAATCATGTTTTATAGCGTTATTGAAGTATCAGCTTAAATGAAATGTATGCTAGTTAATAATGGTAAATTAGAATAATTTTCTTAATCTAATGGTCTGACTTTCATGACACTAACTTCAGAATTCACTGTTTTATAAGCAGTTAAAAATATGAATATAAAATACGAGTCAAAATAATCATATAAAAACATGTTTTATAGTGTTTATGAAGTATCAGCTTATATGATATATATGGAAATTGGTAATGGTAAATAAGAATCATATACTTAATCTAATGGTCTGGATTTCATGACACTAACTTTTTGTTACACTACTATTAATTGACTATCAATTATATTCAATATTCATTACTCGTACTATGCATAAAACTATTATTATTATCAGGATTGTCCAGTCCATTTTCAACGTAGGATGTTGAAACTTTCCCATGTGGTAGAAATGGTAATTCATGTATCAATATGTCCTGAGTATATCTGGTGTACAGCCATCTAAAAAAAAATAGTAAGTTAAATCTGTATAATGGTTGGAGGACAAAACGTCACTACTAGATACCATAAGGAGAACGACAATTTTTATATAACAACTAGTACGTGGACAACACTGAGTAATTCAGAAGTGGAAACTATCAAAACATAAACTAACAGACAAACTTCATTTTTATACAAAATACATGAAAGGAATTTACAATTGAAACTTAAATACAAAAACGAATGTAGAACTGCAAAACATAGATAACAGATGATAATAAATAATAATTATGATAAGCCATAAAAGATAGTACAGATGTACCAGAATGTTTTGTAGAAGGAATTCAAATGTATTATGAGTGTAACTAAAGAATACATTTGTACAACAACTGAAAATCGCTCCTTTTCAATACGAAAAAATGTTAAGTTGTATTATTCGTCAAAATTAACTTATAAAATCATATTTTATAGTTTTTATGAAGTAAAAATATCAGGTAAAATGAAAAAAATGAAAGTTAAAAAGTATAAATTAGAATCATTTTCTTGATCTAGTAGTAAAGGATCAAGACAGTTACTTGTGTTAACTTCGGGCATAAAATATGAACAATTCGTTTATAATATCAAAAATCTTAATTAATAAATAACGAGTAGACTCAAAATCTAAGTAAAAACAACGACCCGTTACGATACACAGCAGTACGGTGAACGCCACACAACTATCTAGTTTCTTTCTGAGGCGATTCGGCCGACGGATGTCGTCCCTACTACGGCGACGCTCACGCCCTCTGTTGGTGTATACATTTAATATTTGTCTGTATATAAGCAGATTAAAATAGGAATTCATAATATTTCTCAAACTTATCATATAAAAACATGTTTTTTAGTATTTATGAAGAATCAGCTAACATAATATCTATAGACGTTAATAATAGTAAAAAAGAATCATTTACTTAATATAATGGTCTGGATTTCATGACACTAACTTAAGAATTGAGTGTTTTATAAGCAGATAATAATATGAATTTTTAATATTCGTAAAGATTATCATATAAAAATGCATGTTTTATAGTGTTATTAAAGTATCAGCTTAAATGAAATGTATGCAAATTAATAATAGTAAATTAGAATCATTTTCTTAATATAGTGGTCCTGGTTACAAGAGATTAACATGAGAATTGTGTGTTTTATAAACAGTTAAAAAAATGAATTTTTAATAACCGTCAAAATTATCATATAAAATCATGTATTATAGTGTTTATGAATAATCAGCTTACATAATATCTATAGAAGTTAATAATAGTAAATTAGAATCATTTACTTAATCTAATGGTCTGGATTTCATGACACTAACTTAAGAATTGAGTGTTTTATAAGCAGATAATAATATGAATTTTTAATATTCGTAAAGATTATCATATAAAAATGCATGTTTTATAGTGTTTATGAAGCATCAGCTCAAATGAAATGTATACAAGTTAATAATGGTAACTCTTATGAATGAAAATTACAAGTCAAAGGTGTTAACTAAAATTTTATTCAGATTATTAACGAATCTCAATTGTTTCACTGCCATTAATTTACTATCAATTATATTCAATAACCCTTACACGCACATTACATAAACCCAATATTATTAGCAGTATCTTCTAGTCCATTTTCAGCATAGGATGTTGATACTTTCTTAAGTGGTAGAAATGTGAATTCATGTTTCTGCATGCCTTGATTGATTTGACATACGTCAATCTGAAAAAATGTAGTAAGTTAATAATGTATAATTGTTAAAGAATAACTTGAGAATTTAGTGTTTTATAAGCAGTTAAAAATATGAATATAAAATACGAGTCAAAATAATCATATTAAAACATGTCTTATAGTGTTTATGAAGTATCAGCTTATATGATATATATGGAAATTGGTAATGGTAAATAAGAATCATATACTTAATCTAATGGTCTGGATTTCATGACACTAACTTTTTGTTACACTACTATTAATTGACTATCAATTATATTCAATATTCATTACTCGTACTATGCATAAAACTATTATTATTATCAGGATTGTCCAGTCCATTTTCAACGTAGGATGTTGAAACTTTCCCATGTGGTAGAAATGGTAATTCATGTATCAATATGTCCTGAGTATATCTGGTGTACAGCCATCTAAAAAAAAATAGTAAGTTAAATCTGTATAATGGTTGGAGGACAAAACGTCACTACTAGATACCATAAGGAGAACGACAATTTTTATATAACAACTAGTACGTGGACAACACTGAGTAATTCAGAAGTGGAAACTATCAAAACATAAACTAACAGACAAACTTCATTTTTATACAAAATACATGAAAGGAATTTACAATTGAAACTTAAATACAAAAACGAATGTAGAACTGCAAAACATAGATAACAGATGATAATAAATAATAATTATGATAAGCCATAAAAGATAGTACAGATGTACCAGAATGTTTTGTAGAAGGAATTCAAATGTATTATGAGTGTAACTAAAGAATACATTTGTACAACAACTGAAAATCGCTCCTTTTCAATACGAAAAAATGTTAAGTTGTATTATTCGTCAAAATTAACTTATAAAATCATATTTTATAGTTTTTATGAAGTAAAAATATCAGGTAAAATGAAAAAAATGAAAGTTAAAAAGTATAAATTAGAATCATTTTCTTGATCTAGTAGTAAAGGATCAAGACAGTTACTTGTGTTAACTTCGGGCATAAAATATGAACAATTCGTTTATAATATCAAAAATCTTAATTAATAAATAACGAGTAGACTCAAAATCTAAGTAAAAACAACGACCCGTTACGATACACAGCAGTACGGTGAACGCCACACAACTATCTAGTTTCTTTCTGAGGCGATTCGGCCGACGGATGTCGTCCCTACTACGGCGACGCTCACGCCCTCTGTTGGTGTATACATTTAATATTTGTCTGTATATAAGCAGATTAAAATAGGAATTCATAATATTTCTCAAACTTATCATATAAAAACATGTTTTTTAGTATTTATGAAGAATCAGCTAACATAATATCTATAGACGTTAATAATAGTAAAAAAGAATCATTTACTTAATATAATGGTCTGGATTTCATGACACTAACTTAAGAATTGAGTGTTTTATAAGCAGATAATAATATGAATTTTTAATATTCGTAAAGATTATCATATAAAAATGCATGTTTTATAGTGTTATTAAAGTATCAGCTTAAATGAAATGTATGCAAATTAATAATAGTAAATTAGAATCATTTTCTTAATATAGTGGTCCTGGTTACAAGAGATTAACATGAGAATTGTGTGTTTTATAAACAGTTAAAAAAATGAATTTTTAATAACCGTCAAAATTATCATATAAAATCATGTATTATAGTGTTTATGAAGAATCAGCTTACATAATATCTATAGAAGTTAATAATAGTAAATTAGAATCATTTACTTAATCTAATGGTCTGGATTTCATGACACTAACTTAAGAATTGAGTGTTTTATAAGCAGATAATAATATGAATTTTTAATATTCGTAAAGATTATCATATAAAAATGCATGTTTTATAGTGTTTATGAAGCATCAGCTCAAATGAAATGTATACAAGTTAATAATGGTAACTCTTATGAATGAAAATTACAAGTCAAAGGTGTTAACTAAAATTTTATTCAGATTATTAACGAATCTCAATTGTTTCACTGCCATTAATTTACTATCAATTATATTCAATAACCCTTACACGCACATTACATAAACCCAATATTATTAGCAGTATCTTCTAGTCCATTTTCAGCATAGGATGTTGATACTTTCTTAAGTGGTAGAAATGTGAATTCATGTTTCTGCATGCCTTGATTGATTTGACATACGTCAATCTGAAAAAATGTAGTAAGTTAATAATGTATAATTGTTAAAGAATAACTTGAGAATTTAGTGTTTTATAAGCAGTTAAAAATATGAATATAAAATACGAGTCAAAATAATCATATTAAAACATGTCTTATAGTGTTTATGAAGCATCAGCTTAAATGAAATGTATGCAAATTAATAATTTTAAATTAGAATCATTTTCTTAATATAGTGGTCCAGGTTTCAAGAGATTAACTTGAGAATTGTTTGTTTTATAAACAGTTAAAAAAATGAATTTTTAATATTCGTCAAAATTATCATACAAAATCATGTTTTATAGTGTTTATGAAGAATCAGCTTACATAATATCTATAGAAGTTAATAATAGTAAATTAGAATTATTTTCTTAATATAGTGGTCCAGGTTTCAAGAGATTAACTTGAGAATTGTGTGTTTTATAAACAGTTAAAAAAATGAATTTTTAATATTCGTCAAAATTATCATATAAAATCATGTTTTATAGCGTTATTGAAGTATCAGCTTAAATGAAATGTATGCTAGTTAATAATGGTAAATTAGAATAATTTTCTTAATCTAATGGTCTGACTTTCATGACACTAACTTCAGAATTCACTGTTTTATAAGCAGTTAAAAATATGAATATAAAATACGAGTCAAAATAATCATATAAAAACATGTTTTATAGTGTTTATGAAGTATCAGCTTATATGATATATATGGAAATTGGTAATGGTAAATAAGAATCATATACTTAATCTAATGGTCTGGATTTCATGACACTAACTTTTTGTTACACTACTATTAATTGACTATCAATTATATTCAATATTCATTACTCGTACTATGCATAAAACTATTATTATTATCAGGATTGTCCAGTCCATTTTCAACGTAGGATGTTGAAACTTTCCCATGTGGTAGAAATGGTAATTCATGTATCAATATGTCCTGAGTATATCTGGTGTACAGCCATCTAAAAAAAAATAGTAAGTTAAATCTGTATAATGGTTGGAGGACAAAACGTCACTACTAGATACCATAAGGAGAACGACAATTTTTATATAACAACTAGTACGTGGACAACACTGAGTAATTCAGAAGTGGAAACTATCAAAACATAAACTAACAGACAAACTTCATTTTTATACAAAATACATGAAAGGAATTTACAATTGAAACTTAAATACAAAAACGAATGTAGAACTGCAAAACATAGATAACAGATGATAATAAATAATAATTATGATAAGCCATAAAAGATAGTACAGATGTACCAGAATGTTTTGTAGAAGGAATTCAAATGTATTATGAGTGTAACTAAAGAATACATTTGTACAACAACTGAAAATCGCTCCTTTTCAATACGAAAAAATGTTAAGTTGTATTATTCGTCAAAATTAACTTATAAAATCATATTTTATAGTTTTTATGAAGTAAAAATATCAGGTAAAATGAAAAAAATGAAAGTTAAAAAGTATAAATTAGAATCATTTTCTTGATCTAGTAGTAAAGGATCAAGACAGTTACTTGTGTTAACTTCGGGCATAAAATATGAACAATTCGTTTATAATATCAAAAATCTTAATTAATAAATAACGAGTAGACTCAAAATCTAAGTAAAAACAACGACCCGTTACGATACACAGCAGTACGGTGAACGCCACACAACTATCTAGTTTCTTTCTGAGGCGATTCGGCCGACGGATGTCGTCCCTACTACGGCGACGCTCACGCCCTCTGTTGGTGTATACATTTAATATTTGTCTGTATATAAGCAGATTAAAATAGGAATTCATAATATTTCTCAAACTTATCATATAAAAACATGTTTTTTAGTATTTATGAAGAATCAGCTAACATAATATCTATAGACGTTAATAATAGTAAAAAAGAATCATTTACTTAATATAATGGTCTGGATTTCATGACACTAACTTAAGAATTGAGTGTTTTATAAGCAGATAATAATATGAATTTTTAATATTCGTAAAGATTATCATATAAAAATGCATGTTTTATAGTGTTATTAAAGTATCAGCTTAAATGAAATGTATGCAAATTAATAATAGTAAATTAGAATCATTTTCTTAATATAGTGGTCCTGGTTACAAGAGATTAACATGAGAATTGTGTGTTTTATAAACAGTTAAAAAAATGAATTTTTAATAACCGTCAAAATTATCATATAAAATCATGTATTATAGTGTTTATGAAGAATCAGCTTACATAATATCTATAGAAGTTAATAATAGTAAATTAGAATCATTTACTTAATCTAATGGTCTGGATTTCATGACACTAACTTAAGAATTGAGTGTTTTATAAGCAGATAATAATATGAATTTTTAATATTCGTAAAGATTATCATATAAAAATGCATGTTTTATAGTGTTTATGAAGCATCAGCTCAAATGAAATGTATACAAGTTAATAATGGTAACTCTTATGAATGAAAATTACAAGTCAAAGGTGTTAACTAAAATTTTATTCAGATTATTAACGAATCTCAATTGTTTCACTGCCATTAATTTACTATCAATTATATTCAATAACCCTTACACGCACATTACATAAACCCAATATTATTAGCAGTATCTTCTAGTCCATTTTCAGCATAGGATGTTGATACTTTCTTAAGTGGTAGAAATGTGAATTCATGTTTCTGCATGCCTTGATTGATTTGACATACGTCAATCTGAAAAAATGTAGTAAGTTAATAATGTATAATTGTTAAAGAATAACTTGAGAATTTAGTGTTTTATAAGCAGTTAAAAATATGAATATAAAATACGAGTCAAAATAATCATATTAAAACATGTCTTATAGTGTTTATGAAGCATCAGCTTAAATGAAATGTATGCAAATTAATAATTTTAAATTAGAATCATTTTCTTAATATAGTGGTCCAGGTTTCAAGAGATTAACTTGAGAATTGTTTGTTTTATAAACAGTTAAAAAAATGAATTTTTAATATTCGTCAAAATTATCATACAAAATCATGTTTTATAGTGTTTATGAAGAATCAGCTTACATAATATCTATAGAAGTTAATAATAGTAAATTAGAATTATTTTCTTAATATAGTGGTCCAGGTTTCAAGAGATTAACTTGAGAATTGTGTGTTTTATAAACAGTTAAAAAAATGAATTTTTAATATTCGTCAAAATTATCATATAAAATCATGTTTTATAGCGTTATTGAAGTATCAGCTTAAATGAAATGTATGCTAGTTAATAATGGTAAATTAGAATAATTTTCTTAATCTAATGGTCTGACTTTCATGACACTAACTTCAGAATTCACTGTTTTATAAGCAGTTAAAAATATGAATATAAAATACGAGTCAAAATAATCATATAAAAACATGTTTTATAGTGTTTATGAAGTATCAGCTTATATGATATATATGGAAATTGGTAATGGTAAATAAGAATCATATACTTAATCTAATGGTCTGGATTTCATGACACTAACTTTTTGTTACACTACTATTAATTGACTATCAATTATATTCAATATTCATTACTCGTACTATGCATAAAACTATTATTATTATCAGGATTGTCCAGTCCATTTTCAACGTAGGATGTTGAAACTTTCCCATGTGGTAGAAATGGTAATTCATGTATCAATATGTCCTGAGTATATCTGGTGTACAGCCATCTAAAAAAAAATAGTAAGTTAAATCTGTATAATGGTTGGAGGACAAAACGTCACTACTAGATACCATAAGGAGAACGACAATTTTTATATAACAACTAGTACGTGGACAACACTGAGTAATTCAGAAGTGGAAACTATCAAAACATAAACTAACAGACAAACTTCATTTTTATACAAAATACATGAAAGGAATTTACAATTGAAACTTAAATACAAAAACGAATGTAGAACTGCAAAACATAGATAACAGATGATAATAAATAATAATTATGATAAGCCATAAAAGATAGTACAGATGTACCAGAATGTTTTGTAGAAGGAATTCAAATGTATTATGAGTGTAACTAAAGAATACATTTGTACAACAACTGAAAATCGCTCCTTTTCAATACGAAAAAATGTTAAGTTGTATTATTCGTCAAAATTAACTTATAAAATCATATTTTATAGTTTTTATGAAGTAAAAATATCAGGTAAAATGAAAAAAATGAAAGTTAAAAAGTATAAATTAGAATCATTTTCTTGATCTAGTAGTAAAGGATCAAGACAGTTACTTGTGTTAACTTCGGGCATAAAATATGAACAATTCGTTTATAATATCAAAAATCTTAATTAATAAATAACGAGTAGACTCAAAATCTAAGTAAAAACAACGACCCGTTACGATACACAGCAGTACGGTGAACGCCACACAACTATCTAGTTTCTTTCTGAGGCGATTCGGCCGACGGATGTCGTCCCTACTACGGCGACGCTCACGCCCTCTGTTGGTGTATACATTTAATATTTGTCTGTATATAAGCAGATTAAAATAGGAATTCATAATATTTCTCAAACTTATCATATAAAAAACATGTTTTTTAGTATTTATGAAGAATCAGCTAACATAATATCTATAGACGTTAATAATAGTAAAAAAGAATCATTTACTTAATATAATGGTCTGGATTTCATGACACTAACTTAAGAATTGAGTGTTTTATAAGCAGATAATAATATGAATTTTTAATATTCGTAAAGATTATCATATAAAAATGCATGTTTTATAGTGTTATTAAAGTATCAGCTTAAATGAAATGTATGCAAATTAATAATAGTAAATTAGAATCATTTTCTTAATATAGTGGTCCTGGTTACAAGAGATTAACATGAGAATTGTGTGTTTTATAAACAGTTAAAAAAATGAATTTTTAATAACCGTCAAAATTATCATATAAAATCATGTATTATAGTGTTTATGAAGAATCAGCTTACATAATATCTATAGAAGTTAATAATAGTAAATTAGAATCATTTACTTAATCTAATGGTCTGGATTTCATGACACTAACTTAAGAATTGAGTGTTTTATAAGCAGATAATAATATGAATTTTTAATATTCGTAAAGATTATCATATAAAAATGCATGTTTTATAGTGTTTATGAAGCATCAGCTCAAATGAAATGTATACAAGTTAATAATGGTAACTCTTATGAATGAAAATTACAAGTCAAAGGTGTTAACTAAAATTTTATTCAGATTATTAACGAATCTCAATTGTTTCACTGCCATTAATTTACTATCAATTATATTCAATAACCCTTACACGCACATTACATAAACCCAATATTATTAGCAGTATCTTCTAGTCCATTTTCAGCATAGGATGTTGATACTTTCTTAAGTGGTAGAAATGTGAATTCATGTTTCTGCATGCCTTGATTGATTTGACATACGTCAATCTGAAAAAATGTAGTAAGTTAATAATGTATAATTGTTAAAGAATAACTTGAGAATTTAGTGTTTTATAAGCAGTTAAAAATATGAATATAAAATACGAGTCAAAATAATCATATTAAAACATGTCTTATAGTGTTTATGAAGCATCAGCTTAAATGAAATGTATGCAAATTAATAATTTTAAATTAGAATCATTTTCTTAATATAGTGGTCCAGGTTTCAAGAGATTAACTTGAGAATTGTTTGTTTTATAAACAGTTAAAAAAATGAATTTTTAATATTCGTCAAAATTATCATACAAAATCATGTTTTATAGTGTTTATGAAGAATCAGCTTACATAATATCTATAGAAGTTAATAATAGTAAATTAGAATTATTTTCTTAATATAGTGGTCCAGGTTTCAAGAGATTAACTTGAGAATTGTGTGTTTTATAAACAGTTAAAAAAATGAATTTTTAATATTCGTCAAAATTATCATATAAAATCATGTTTTATAGCGTTATTGAAGTATCAGCTTAAATGAAATGTATGCTAGTTAATAATGGTAAATTAGAATAATTTTCTTAATCTAATGGTCTGACTTTCATGACACTAACTTCAGAATTCACTGTTTTATAAGCAGTTAAAAATATGAATATAAAATACGAGTCAAAATAATCATATAAAAACATGTTTTATAGTGTTTATGAAGTATCAGCTTATATGATATATATGGAAATTGGTAATGGTAAATAAGAATCATATACTTAATCTAATGGTCTGGATTTCATGACACTAACTTTTTGTTACACTACTATTAATTGACTATCAATTATATTCAATATTCATTACTCGTACTATGCATAAAACTATTATTATTATCAGGATTGTCCAGTCCATTTTCAACGTAGGATGTTGAAACTTTCCCATGTGGTAGAAATGGTAATTCATGTATCAATATGTCCTGAGTATATCTGGTGTACAGCCATCTAAAAAAAAATAGTAAGTTAAATCTGTATAATGGTTGGAGGACAAAACGTCACTACTAGATACCATAAGGAGAACGACAATTTTTATATAACAACTAGTACGTGGACAACACTGAGTAATTCAGAAGTGGAAACTATCAAAACATAAACTAACAGACAAACTTCATTTTTATACAAAATACATGAAAGGAATTTACAATTGAAACTTAAATACAAAAACGAATGTAGAACTGCAAAACATAGATAACAGATGATAATAAATAATAATTATGATAAGCCATAAAAGATAGTACAGATGTACCAGAATGTTTTGTAGAAGGAATTCAAATGTATTATGAGTGTAACTAAAGAATACATTTGTACAACAACTGAAAATCGCTCCTTTTCAATACGAAAAAATGTTAAGTTGTATTATTCGTCAAAATTAACTTATAAAATCATATTTTATAGTTTTTATGAAGTAAAAATATCAGGTAAAATGAAAAAAATGAAAGTTAAAAAGTATAAATTAGAATCATTTTCTTGATCTAGTAGTAAAGGATCAAGACAGTTACTTGTGTTAACTTCGGGCATAAAATATGAACAATTCGTTTATAATATCAAAAATCTTAATTAATAAATAACGAGTAGACTCAAAATCTAAGTAAAAACAACGACCCGTTACGATACACAGCAGTACGGTGAACGCCACACAACTATCTAGTTTCTTTCTGAGGCGATTCGGCCGACGGATGTCGTCCCTACTACGGCGACGCTCACGCCCTCTGTTGGTGTATACATTTAATATTTGTCTGTATATAAGCAGATTAAAATAGGAATTCATAATATTTCTCAAACTTATCATATAAAAACATGTTTTTTAGTATTTATGAAGAATCAGCTAACATAATATCTATAGACGTTAATAATAGTAAAAAAGAATCATTTACTTAATATAATGGTCTGGATTTCATGACACTAACTTAAGAATTGAGTGTTTTATAAGCAGATAATAATATGAATTTTTAATATTCGTAAAGATTATCATATAAAAATGCATGTTTTATAGTGTTATTAAAGTATCAGCTTAAATGAAATGTATGCAAATTAATAATAGTAAATTAGAATCATTTTCTTAATATAGTGGTCCTGGTTACAAGAGATTAACATGAGAATTGTGTGTTTTATAAACAGTTAAAAAAATGAATTTTTAATAACCGTCAAAATTATCATATAAAATCATGTATTATAGTGTTTATGAAGAATCAGCTTACATAATATCTATAGAAGTTAATAATAGTAAATTAGAATCATTTACTTAATCTAATGGTCTGGATTTCATGACACTAACTTAAGAATTGAGTGTTTTATAAGCAGATAATAATATGAATTTTTAATATTCGTAAAGATTATCATATAAAAATGCATGTTTTATAGTGTTTATGAAGCATCAGCTCAAATGAAATGTATACAAGTTAATAATGGTAACTCTTATGAATGAAAATTACAAGTCAAAGGTGTTAACTAAAATTTTATTCAGATTATTAACGAATCTCAATTGTTTCACTGCCATTAATTTACTATCAATTATATTCAATAACCCTTACACGCACATTACATAAACCCAATATTATTAGCAGTATCTTCTAGTCCATTTTCAGCATAGGATGTTGATACTTTCTTAAGTGGTAGAAATGTGAATTCATGTTTCTGCATGCCTTGATTGATTTGACATACGTCAATCTGAAAAAATGTAGTAAGTTAATAATGTATAATTGTTAAAGAATAACTTGAGAATTTAGTGTTTTATAAGCAGTTAAAAATATGAATATAAAATACGAGTCAAAATAATCATATTAAAACATGTCTTATAGTGTTTATGAAGCATCAGCTTAAATGAAATGTATGCAAATTAATAATTTTAAATTAGAATCATTTTCTTAATATAGTGGTCCAGGTTTCAAGAGATTAACTTGAGAATTGTTTGTTTTATAAACAGTTAAAAAAATGAATTTTTAATATTCGTCAAAATTATCATACAAAATCATGTTTTATAGTGTTTATGAAGAATCAGCTTACATAATATCTATAGAAGTTAATAATAGTAAATTAGAATTATTTTCTTAATATAGTGGTCCAGGTTTCAAGAGATTAACTTGAGAATTGTGTGTTTTATAAACAGTTAAAAAAATGAATTTTTAATATTCGTCAAAATTATCATATAAAATCATGTTTTATAGCGTTATTGAAGTATCAGCTTAAATGAAATGTATGCTAGTTAATAATGGTAAATTAGAATAATTTTCTTAATCTAATGGTCTGACTTTCATGACACTAACTTCAGAATTCACTGTTTTATAAGCAGTTAAAAATATGAATATAAAATACGAGTCAAAATAATCATATAAAAACATGTTTTATAGTGTTTATGAAGTATCAGCTTATATGATATATATGGAAATTGGTAATGGTAAATAAGAATCATATACTTAATCTAATGGTCTGGATTTCATGACACTAACTTTTTGTTACACTACTATTAATTGACTATCAATTATATTCAATATTCATTACTCGTACTATGCATAAAACTATTATTATTATCAGGATTGTCCAGTCCATTTTCAACGTAGGATGTTGAAACTTTCCCATGTGGTAGAAATGGTAATTCATGTATCAATATGTCCTGAGTATATCTGGTGTACAGCCATCTAAAAAAAAATAGTAAGTTAAATCTGTATAATGGTTGGAGGACAAAACGTCACTACTAGATACCATAAGGAGAACGACAATTTTTATATAACAACTAGTACGTGGACAACACTGAGTAATTCAGAAGTGGAAACTATCAAAACATAAACTAACAGACAAACTTCATTTTTATACAAAATACATGAAAGGAATTTACAATTGAAACTTAAATACAAAAACGAATGTAGAACTGCAAAACATAGATAACAGATGATAATAAATAATAATTATGATAAGCCATAAAAGATAGTACAGATGTACCAGAATGTTTTGTAGAAGGAATTCAAATGTATTATGAGTGTAACTAAAGAATACATTTGTACAACAACTGAAAATCGCTCCTTTTCAATACGAAAAAATGTTAAGTTGTATTATTCGTCAAAATTAACTTATAAAATCATATTTTATAGTTTTTATGAAGTAAAAATATCAGGTAAAATGAAAAAAATGAAAGTTAAAAAGTATAGTATAAATTAGAATCATTTTCTTGATCTAGTAGTAAAGGATCAAGACAGTTACTTGTGTTAACTTCGGGCATAAAATATGAACAATTCGTTTATAATATCAAAAATCTTAATTAATAAATAACGAGTAGACTCAAAATCTAAGTAAAAACAACGACCCGTTACGATACACAGCAGTACGGTGAACGCCACACAACTATCTAGTTTCTTTCTGAGGCGATTCGGCCGACGGATGTCGTCCCTACTACGGCGACGCTCACGCCCTCTGTTGGTGTATACATTTAATATTTGTCTGTATATAAGCAGATTAAAATAGGAATTCATAATATTTCTCAAACTTATCATATAAAAACATGTTTTTTAGTATTTATGAAGAATCAGCTAACATAATATCTATAGACGTTAATAATAGTAAAAAAGAATCATTTACTTAATATAATGGTCTGGATTTCATGACACTAACTTAAGAATTGAGTGTTTTATAAGCAGATAATAATATGAATTTTTAATATTCGTAAAGATTATCATATAAAAATGCATGTTTTATAGTGTTATTAAAGTATCAGCTTAAATGAAATGTATGCAAATTAATAATAGTAAATTAGAATCATTTTCTTAATATAGTGGTCCTGGTTACAAGAGATTAACATGAGAATTGTGTGTTTTATAAACAGTTAAAAAAATGAATTTTTAATAACCGTCAAAATTATCATATAAAATCATGTATTATAGTGTTTATGAAGAATCAGCTTACATAATATCTATAGAAGTTAATAATAGTAAATTAGAATCATTTACTTAATCTAATGGTCTGGATTTCATGACACTAACTTAAGAATTGAGTGTTTTATAAGCAGATAATAATATGAATTTTTAATATTCGTAAAGATTATCATATAAAAATGCATGTTTTATAGTGTTTATGAAGCATCAGCTCAAATGAAATGTATACAAGTTAATAATGGTAACTCTTATGAATGAAAATTACAAGTCAAAGGTGTTAACTAAAATTTTATTCAGATTATTAACGAATCTCAATTGTTTCACTGCCATTAATTTACTATCAATTATATTCAATAACCCTTACACGCACATTACATAAACCCAATATTATTAGCAGTATCTTCTAGTCCATTTTCAGCATAGGATGTTGATACTTTCTTAAGTGGTAGAAATGTGAATTCATGTTTCTGCATGCCTTGATTGATTTGACATACGTCAATCTGAAAAAATGTAGTAAGTTAATAATGTATAATTGTTAAAGAATAACTTGAGAATTTAGTGTTTTATAAGCAGTTAAAAATATGAATATAAAATACGAGTCAAAATAATCATATTAAAACATGTCTTATAGTGTTTATGAAGCATCAGCTTAAATGAAATGTATGCAAATTAATAATTTTAAATTAGAATCATTTTCTTAATATAGTGGTCCAGGTTTCAAGAGATTAACTTGAGAATTGTTTGTTTTATAAACAGTTAAAAAAATGAATTTTTAATATTCGTCAAAATTATCATACAAAATCATGTTTTATAGTGTTTATGAAGAATCAGCTTACATAATATCTATAGAAGTTAATAATAGTAAATTAGAATTATTTTCTTAATATAGTGGTCCAGGTTTCAAGAGATTAACTTGAGAATTGTGTGTTTTATAAACAGTTAAAAAAATGAATTTTTAATATTCGTCAAAATTATCATATAAAATCATGTTTTATAGCGTTATTGAAGTATCAGCTTAAATGAAATGTATGCTAGTTAATAATGGTAAATTAGAATAATTTTCTTAATCTAATGGTCTGACTTTCATGACACTAACTTCAGAATTCACTGTTTTATAAGCAGTTAAAAATATGAATATAAAATACGAGTCAAAATAATCATATAAAAACATGTTTTATAGTGTTTATGAAGTATCAGCTTATATGATATATATGGAAATTGGTAATGGTAAATAAGAATCATATACTTAATCTAATGGTCTGGATTTCATGACACTAACTTTTTGTTACACTACTATTAATTGACTATCAATTATATTCAATATTCATTACTCGTACTATGCATAAAACTATTATTATTATCAGGATTGTCCAGTCCATTTTCAACGTAGGATGTTGAAACTTTCCCATGTGGTAGAAATGGTAATTCATGTATCAATATGTCCTGAGTATATCTGGTGTACAGCCATCTAAAAAAAAATAGTAAGTTAAATCTGTATAATGGTTGGAGGACAAAACGTCACTACTAGATACCATAAGGAGAACGACAATTTTTATATAACAACTAGTACGTGGACAACACTGAGTAATTCAGAAGTGGAAACTATCAAAACATAAACTAACAGACAAACTTCATTTTTATACAAAATACATGAAAGGAATTTACAATTGAAACTTAAATACAAAAACGAATGTAGAACTGCAAAACATAGATAACAGATGATAATAAATAATAATTATGATAAGCCATAAAAGATAGTACAGATGTACCAGAATGTTTTGTAGAAGGAATTCAAATGTATTATGAGTGTAACTAAAGAATACATTTGTACAACAACTGAAAATCGCTCCTTTTCAATACGAAAAAATGTTAAGTTGTATTATTCGTCAAAATTAACTTATAAAATCATATTTTATAGTTTTTATGAAGTAAAAATATCAGGTAAAATGAAAAAAATGAAAGTTAAAAAGTATAAATTAGAATCATTTTCTTGATCTAGTAGTAAAGGATCAAGACAGTTACTTGTGTTAACTTCGGGCATAAAATATGAACAATTCGTTTATAATATCAAAAATCTTAATTAATAAATAACGAGTAGACTCAAAATCTAAGTAAAAACAACGACCCGTTACGATACACAGCAGTACGGTGAACGCCACACAACTATCTAGTTTCTTTCTGAGGCGATTCGGCCGACGGATGTCGTCCCTACTACGGCGACGCTCACGCCCTCTGTTGGTGTATACATTTAATATTTGTCTGTATATAAGCAGATTAAAATAGGAATTCATAATATTTCTCAAACTTATCATATAAAAACATGTTTTTTAGTATTTATGAAGAATCAGCTAACATAATATCTATAGACGTTAATAATAGTAAAAAAGAATCATTTACTTAATATAATGGTCTGGATTTCATGACACTAACTTAAGAATTGAGTGTTTTATAAGCAGATAATAATTTGAATTTTTAATATTCGTAAAGATTATCATATAAAATAATGTTTTATAGTGTTTATGAAGCATCAGCTTAAATGAAATGTATGCAAATTAATAATAGTAAATTAGAATCATTTTCTTAATATAGTGGTCCTGGTTACAAGAGATTAACATGAGAATTGTGTGTTTTATAAACAGTTAAAAAAATGAATTTTTAATAACCGTCAAAATTATCATATAAAATCATGTATTATAGTGTTTATGAAGAATCAGCTTACATAATATCTATAGAAGTTAATAATAGTAAATTAGAATCATTTACTTAATCTAATGGTCTGGATTTCATGACACTAACTTAAGAATTGAGTGTTTTATAAGCAGATAATAATATGAATTTTTAATATTCGTAAAGATTATTATATAAAAATGCATGTTTTATAGTGTTTATGAAGCATCAGCTCAAATGAAATGTATACAAGTTAATAATGGTAACTCTTATGAATGAAAATTACAAGTCAAAGGTGTTAACTAATATTTTATTCAGATTATTAACGAATCTCAATTGTTTCACTGTCATTAATTTACTATCAATTATATTCAATAACCCTTACACGCACATTACATAAACCCAATATTATTAGCAGTATCTTCTAGTCCATTTTCAGCATAGGATGTAAATACTTTCTTAAGTGGTAGAAATGTGAATTCATGTTTCTGCATGCCTTGATTGATCTGACATACGTCAATCTGAAAAAATGTAGTTAGTTAATAATGTATAATTGTTAAAGAATAACTTGAGAATTTAGTATTTTATAAGCAGTTAAAAATATGAATATAAAATACGAGTCAAAATAATCATATTAAAACATGTCTTTTAGTGTTTATGAAGCATCAGCTTAAATGAAATGTATGCAAATTAATAATTTTGAATTAGAATCATTTTCTTAATATAGTGGTCCAGGTTTCAAGAGATTAACTTGAGAATTGTGTGTTTTATAAACAGTTAAAAAAATGAATTTTTAATATTCGTCAAAATTATCATACGAAATCATGTTTTATAGTGTTTATGAAGAATCAGCTTACATAATATCTATAGAAGTTAATAATAGTAAATTAGAATTATTTTCTTAATATAGTGGTCCAGGTTTCAAGAGATTAACTTGAGAATTGAGTGTTTTATAAGCAGATAATAATATGAATTTTTAATATTCGTAAAGATTATCATATAAAAATGCATGTTTCATAGTGTTATTAAAGTATCAGCTTAAATGAAATGTATGCAAGTTAATAATGGTAAATTAGAATCATTTTCTTAATATAGTGGTCCTGGTTTCAAGAGATTAACATGAGAATTGTGTGTTTCATAAACAGTTAAAAAAAAGAATTTTTAATAATCGTCAAAATCATCATATAAAATCATGTATTATAGTGTTTACGAAGAATCAGCTTACATAATATCTATAGAAGTTAATAATAGTAAATTAGAATCATTTACTTAATCTAATGGTCTGGATTTCATGACACTAACTTAAGAATTGAGTGTTTTATAAGCAGATAATAATTTGAATTTTTAATATTCGTAAAGATTATCATATAAAATAATGTTTTATAGTGTTTATGAAGCATCAGCTTAAATGAAATGTATGCAAATTAATAATAGTAAATTAGAATCATTTTCTTAATATAGTGGTCCTGGTTACAAGAGATTAACATGAGAATTGTGTGTTTTATAAACAGTTAAAAAAATGAATTTTTAATAATCGTCAAAATCATCATATAAAATCATGTATTATAGTGTTTATGAAGAATCAGCTTACATAATATCTATAGAAGTTAATAATAGTAAATTAGAATCATTTTCTTAATATAGTGGTCCAGGTTTCAAGAGATTAACTTGAGAATTGTTTGTTTTATAAACAGTTAAAAAAATGAATTTTTAATATTCGTCAAAATTATCATATAAAATCATGTTTTATAGCGTTATTGAAGTATCAGCTTAAATGAAATGTATGCTAGTTAATAATGGTAAATTAGAATAATTTTCTTAATCTAATGGTCTGACTTTCATGACACTAACTTCAGAATTCACTGTTTTATAAGCAGTTAAAAATATGAATATAAAATACGAGTCAAAATAATCATATAAAAACATGTTTTATAGTGTTTATGAAGTATCAGCTTATATGATATATATGGAAATTGGTAATGATAAATAAGAATCATATACTTAATCTAATGGTCTGGATTTCATGACACTAACTTTTTGTTACACTACTATTAATTGACTATCAATTATATTCAATATTCATTACTCGTACTATGCATAAAACTATTATTATTATCAGGATCGTCCAGTCCATTTTCAACGTAGGATGTTGAAACTTTCCCATGTGGTAGAAATGGTAATTCATGTATCAATATGTCCTGAGTATATCTGGTGTACAGCCATCTAAAAAAAAATAGTAAGTTAAATCTGTATAATGGTTGGAGGACAAAACGTCACTACTAGATACCATAAGGAGAACGACAATTTTTATATAACAACTAGTACGTGGACAACACTGAGTAATTCAGAAGTGGAAACTATCAAAACATAAACTAACAGACAAACTTCATTTTTATACAAAATACATGAAAGGAATTTACAATTGAAACTTAAATACAAAAACGAATGTAGAACTGCAAAACATAGATAACAGATGATAATAAATAATAATTATGATAAGCCATAAAAGATAGTACAAATGTACCAGAATGTTTTGTAGAAGGAATTCAAATGTATTATGAGTGTAACTAAAGAATACATTTGTACAACAACTGAAAATCGCTCCTTTTCAATACGAAAAAATGTTTAGTTGTATTATTCGTCAAAATTAACTTATAAAATCATATTTTATAGTTTTTATGAAGTAAAAATATCAGGTAAAATGAAGAAAATAAAAGTTAAAAATTATAAATTAGAATCATTTTCTTGATCTAGTAGTCAAGGATCAAGACAGTTACTTGTGTTAACTTCGGGCATAAAATATGAACAATTCGTTTATAATATCAAAAATCTTAATTAATAAATAAGGAGTAGACTCAAAATCTAAGTAAAAACAACGACCCGTTACGATACACAGCAGTACGGTGAACGCCACACAACTATCTAGTTTCTTTCTGAGGCGATTCGGCCGACGGATGTCGTCCCTACTACGGCGACGCTCACGCCCTCTGTTGGTGTATACATTTAATATTTGTCTGTATATAAGCAGATTAAAATAGGAATTCATAATATTTCTCAAACTTATCATATAAAAACATGTTTTTTAGTATTTATGAAGAATCAGCTAACATAATATCTATAGACGTTAATAATAGTAAAAAAGAATCATTTACTTAATATAATGGTCTGGATTTCATGACACTAACTTAAGAATTGAGTGTTTTATAAGCAGATAATAATATGAATTTTTAATATTCGTAAAGATTATCATATAAAAATGCATGTTTTATAGTGTTATTAAAGTATCAGCTTAAATGAAATGTATGCAAATTAATAATAGTAAATTAGAATCATTTTCTTAATATAGTGGTCCTGGTTACAAGAGATTAACATGAGAATTGTGTGTTTTATAAACAGTTAAAAAAATGAATTTTTAATAACCGTCAAAATTATCATATAAAATCATGTATTATAGTGTTTATGAATAATCAGCTTACATAATATCTATAGAAGTTAATAATAGTAAATTAGAATCATTTACTTAATCTAATGGTCTGGATTTCATGACACTAACTTAAGAATTGAGTGTTTTATAAGCAGATAATAATATGAATTTTTAATATTCGTAAAGATTATCATATAAAAATGCATGTTTTATAGTGTTTATGAAGCATCAGCTCAAATGAAATGTATACAAGTTAATAATGGTAACTCTTATGAATGAAAATTACAAGTCAAAGGTGTTAACTAAAATTTTATTCAGATTATTAACGAATCTCAATTGTTTCACTGCCATTAATTTACTATCAATTATATTCAATAACCCTTACACGCACATTACATAAACCCAATATTATTAGCAGTATCTTCTAGTCCATTTTCAGCATAGGATGTTGATACTTTCTTAAGTGGTAGAAATGTGAATTCATGTTTCTGCATGCCTTGATTGATTTGACATACGTCAATCTGAAAAAATGTAGTAAGTTAATAATGTATAATTGTTAAAGAATAACTTGAGAATTTAGTGTTTTATAAGCAGTTAAAAATATGAATATAAAATACGAGTCAAAATAATCATATTAAAACATGTCTTATAGTGTTTATGAAGCATCAGCTTAAATGAAATGTATGCAAATTAATAATTTTAAATTAGAATCATTTTCTTAATATAGTGGTCCAGGTTTCAAGAGATTAACTTGAGAATTGTTTGTTTTATAAACAGTTAAAAAAATGAATTTTTAATATTCGTCAAAATTATCATACAAAATCATGTTTTATAGTGTTTATGAAGAATCAGCTTACATAATATCTATAGAAGTTAATAATAGTAAATTAGAATTATTTTCTTAATATAGTGGTCCAGGTTTCAAGAGATTAACTTGAGAATTGTGTGTTTTATAAACAGTTAAAAAAATGAATTTTTAATATTCGTCAAAATTATCATATAAAATCATGTTTTATAGCGTTATTGAAGTATCAGCTTAAATGAAATGTATGCTAGTTAATAATGGTAAATTAGAATAATTTTCTTAATCTAATGGTCTGACTTTCATGACACTAACTTCAGAATTCACTGTTTTATAAGCAGTTAAAAATATGAATATAAAATACGAGTCAAAATAATCATATAAAAACATGTTTTATAGTGTTTATGAAGTATCAGCTTATATGATATATATGGAAATTGGTAATGGTAAATAAGAATCATATACTTAATCTAATGGTCTGGATTTCATGACACTAACTTTTTGTTACACTACTATTAATTGACTATCAATTATATTCAATATTCATTACTCGTACTATGCATAAAACTATTATTATTATCAGGATTGTCCAGTCCATTTTCAACGTAGGATGTTGAAACTTTCCCATGTGGTAGAAATGGTAATTCATGTATCAATATGTCCTGAGTATATCTGGTGTACAGCCATCTAAAAAAAAATAGTAAGTTAAATCTGTATAATGGTTGGAGGACAAAACGTCACTACTAGATACCATAAGGAGAACGACAATTTTTATATAACAACTAGTACGTGGACAACACTGAGTAATTCAGAAGTGGAAACTATCAAAACATAAACTAACAGACAAACTTCATTTTTATACAAAATACATGAAAGGAATTTACAATTGAAACTTAAATACAAAAACGAATGTAGAACTGCAAAACATAGATAACAGATGATAATAAATAATAATTATGATAAGCCATAAAAGATAGTACAGATGTACCAGAATGTTTTGTAGAAGGAATTCAAATGTATTATGAGTGTAACTAAAGAATACATTTGTACAACAACTGAAAATCGCTCCTTTTCAATACGAAAAAATGTTAAGTTGTATTATTCGTCAAAATTAACTTATAAAATCATATTTTATAGTTTTTATGAAGTAAAAATATCAGGTAAAATGAAAAAAATGAAAGTTAAAAAGTATAAATTAGAATCATTTTCTTGATCTAGTAGTAAAGGATCAAGACAGTTACTTGTGTTAACTTCGGGCATAAAATATGAACAATTCGTTTATAATATCAAAAATCTTAATTAATAAATAACGAGTAGACTCAAAATCTAAGTAAAAACAACGACCCGTTACGATACACAGCAGTACGGTGAACGCCACACAACTATCTAGTTTCTTTCTGAGGCGATTCGGCCGACGGATGTCGTCCCTACTACGGCGACGCTCACGCCCTCTGTTGGTGTATACATTTAATATTTGTCTGTATATAAGCAGATTAAAATAGGAATTCATAATATTTCTCAAACTTATCATATAAAAACATGTTTTTTAGTATTTATGAAGAATCAGCTAACATAATATCTATAGACGTTAATAATAGTAAAAAAGAATCATTTACTTAATATAATGGTCTGGATTTCATGACACTAACTTAAGAATTGAGTGTTTTATAAGCAGATAATAATATGAATTTTTAATATTCGTAAAGATTATCATATAAAAATGCATGTTTTATAGTGTTATTAAAGTATCAGCTTAAATGAAATGTATGCAAATTAATAATAGTAAATTAGAATCATTTTCTTAATATAGTGGTCCTGGTTACAAGAGATTAACATGAGAATTGTGTGTTTTATAAACAGTTAAAAAAATGAATTTTTAATAACCGTCAAAATTATCATATAAAATCATGTATTATAGTGTTTATGAATAATCAGCTTACATAATATCTATAGAAGTTAATAATAGTAAATTAGAATCATTTACTTAATCTAATGGTCTGGATTTCATGACACTAACTTAAGAATTGAGTGTTTTATAAGCAGATAATAATATGAATTTTTAATATTCGTAAAGATTATCATATAAAAATGCATGTTTTATAGTGTTTATGAAGCATCAGCTCAAATGAAATGTATACAAGTTAATAATGGTAACTCTTATGAATGAAAATTACAAGTCAAAGGTGTTAACTAAAATTTTATTCAGATTATTAACGAATCTCAATTGTTTCACTGCCATTAATTTACTATCAATTATATTCAATAACCCTTACACGCACATTACATAAACCCAATATTATTAGCAGTATCTTCTAGTCCATTTTCAGCATAGGATGTTGATACTTTCTTAAGTGGTAGAAATGTGAATTCATGTTTCTGCATGCCTTGATTGATTTGACATACGTCAATCTGAAAAAATGTAGTAAGTTAATAATGTATAATTGTTAAAGAATAACTTGAGAATTTAGTGTTTTATAAGCAGTTAAAAATATGAATATAAAATACGAGTCAAAATAATCATATTAAAACATGTCTTATAGTGTTTATGAAGCATCAGCTTAAATGAAATGTATGCAAATTAATAATTTTAAATTAGAATCATTTTCTTAATATAGTGGTCCAGGTTTCAAGAGATTAACTTGAGAATTGTTTGTTTTATAAACAGTTAAAAAAATGAATTTTTAATATTCGTCAAAATTATCATACAAAATCATGTTTTATAGTGTTTATGAAGAATCAGCTTACATAATATCTATAGAAGTTAATAATAGTAAATTAGAATTATTTTCTTAATATAGTGGTCCAGGTTTCAAGAGATTAACTTGAGAATTGTGTGTTTTATAAACAGTTAAAAAAATGAATTTTTAATATTCGTCAAAATTATCATATAAAATCATGTTTTATAGCGTTATTGAAGTATCAGCTTAAATGAAATGTATGCTAGTTAATAATGGTAAATTAGAATAATTTTCTTAATCTAATGGTCTGACTTTCATGACACTAACTTCAGAATTCACTGTTTTATAAGCAGTTAAAAATATGAATATAAAATACGAGTCAAAATAATCATATAAAAACATGTTTTATAGTGTTTATGAAGTATCAGCTTATATGATATATATGGAAATTGGTAATGGTAAATAAGAATCATATACTTAATCTAATGGTCTGGATTTCATGACACTAACTTTTTGTTACACTACTATTAATTGACTATCAATTATATTCAATATTCATTACTCGTACTATGCATAAAACTATTATTATTATCAGGATTGTCCAGTCCATTTTCAACGTAGGATGTTGAAACTTTCCCATGTGGTAGAAATGGTAATTCATGTATCAATATGTCCTGAGTATATCTGGTGTACAGCCATCTAAAAAAAAATAGTAAGTTAAATCTGTATAATGGTTGGAGGACAAAACGTCACTACTAGATACCATAAGGAGAACGACAATTTTTATATAACAACTAGTACGTGGACAACACTGAGTAATTCAGAAGTGGAAACTATCAAAACATAAACTAACAGACAAACTTCATTTTTATACAAAATACATGAAAGGAATTTACAATTGAAACTTAAATACAAAAACGAATGTAGAACTGCAAAACATAGATAACAGATGATAATAAATAATAATTATGATAAGCCATAAAAGATAGTACAGATGTACCAGAATGTTTTGTAGAAGGAATTCAAATGTATTATGAGTGTAACTAAAGAATACATTTGTACAACAACTGAAAATCGCTCCTTTTCAATACGAAAAAATGTTAAGTTGTATTATTCGTCAAAATTAACTTATAAAATCATATTTTATAGTTTTTATGAAGTAAAAATATCAGGTAAAATGAAAAAAATGAAAGTTAAAAAGTATAAATTAGAATCATTTTCTTGATCTAGTAGTAAAGGATCAAGACAGTTACTTGTGTTAACTTCGGGCATAAAATATGAACAATTCGTTTATAATATCAAAAATCTTAATTAATAAATAACGAGTAGACTCAAAATCTAAGTAAAAACAACGACCCGTTACGATACACAGCAGTACGGTGAACGCCACACAACTATCTAGTTTCTTTCTGAGGCGATTCGGCCGACGGATGTCGTCCCTACTACGGCGACGCTCACGCCCTCTGTTGGTGTATACATTTAATATTTGTCTGTATATAAGCAGATTAAAATAGGAATTCATAATATTTCTCAAACTTATCATATAAAAACATGTTTTTTAGTATTTATGAAGAATCAGCTAACATAATATCTATAGACGTTAATAATAGTAAAAAAGAATCATTTACTTAATATAATGGTCTGGATTTCATGACACTAACTTAAGAATTGAGTGTTTTATAAGCAGATAATAATATGAATTTTTAATATTCGTAAAGATTATCATATAAAAATGCATGTTTTATAGTGTTATTAAAGTATCAGCTTAAATGAAATGTATGCAAATTAATAATAGTAAATTAGAATCATTTTCTTAATATAGTGGTCCTGGTTACAAGAGATTAACATGAGAATTGTGTGTTTTATAAACAGTTAAAAAAATGAATTTTTAATAACCGTCAAAATTATCATATAAAATCATGTATTATAGTGTTTATGAAGAATCAGCTTACATAATATCTATAGAAGTTAATAATAGTAAATTAGAATCATTTACTTAATCTAATGGTCTGGATTTCATGACACTAACTTAAGAATTGAGTGTTTTATAAGCAGATAATAATATGAATTTTTAATATTCGTAAAGATTATCATATAAAAATGCATGTTTTATAGTGTTTATGAAGCATCAGCTCAAATGAAATGTATACAAGTTAATAATGGTAACTCTTATGAATGAAAATTACAAGTCAAAGGTGTTAACTAAAATTTTATTCAGATTATTAACGAATCTCAATTGTTTCACTGCCATTATTTACTATCAATTATATTCAATAACCCTTACACGCACATTACATAAACCCAATATTATTAGCAGTATCTTCTAGTCCATTTTCAGCATAGGATGTTGATACTTTCTTAAGTGGTAGAAATGTGAATTCATGTTTCTGCATGCCTTGATTGATTTGACATACGTCAATCTGAAAAAATGTAGTAAGTTAATAATGTATAATTGTTAAAGAATAACTTGAGAATTTAGTGTTTTATAAGCAGTTAAAAATATGAATATAAAATACGAGTCAAAATAATCATATTAAAACATGTCCTTATAGTGTTTATGAAGCATCAGCTTAAAATGAAATGTATGCAAATTAATAATTTTAAATTAGAATCATTTTCTTAATATAGTGGTCCAGGTTTCAAGAGATTAACTTGAGAATTGTTTGTTTTATAAACAGTTAAAAAAATGAATTTTTAATATTCGTCAAAATTATCATACAAAATCATGTTTTATAGTGTTTATGAAGAATCAGCTTACATAATATCTATAGAAGTTAATAATAGTAAATTAGAATTATTTTCTTAATATAGTGGTCCAGGTTTCAAGAGATTAACTTGAGAATTGTGTGTTTTATAAACAGTTAAAAAAATGAATTTTTAATATTCGTCAAAATTATCATATAAATCATGTTTTATAGCGTTATTGAAGTATCAGCTTAAATGAAATGTATGCTAGTTAATAATGGTAAATTAGAATAATTTTCTTAATCTAATGGTCTGACTTTCATGACACTAACTTCAGAATTCACTGTTTTATAAGCAGTTAAAAATATGAATATAAAATACGAGTCAAAATAATCCATATAAAAACATGTTTTATAGTGTTTATGAAGTATCAGCTTATATGATATATATGGAAATTGTAATGGTAAATAAGAATCATATACTTAATCTAATGGTCTGGATTTCATGACACTAACTTTTTGTTACACTACTATTAATTGACTATCAATTATATTCAATATTCATTACTCGTACTATGCATAAAACTATTATTATTATCAGGATTGTCCAGTCCATTTTTCAACGTAGGATGTTGAAACTTTCCCCATGTGGTAGAAATGGTAATTCATGTATCAATATGTCCTGAGTATATCTGGTGTACAGCCATCTAAAAAAAAATAGTAAGTTAAATCTGTATAATGGTTGGAGACAAAACGTCACTACTAGATACCATAAGGAGAACGACAATTTTTATATAACAACTAGTACGTGGACAACACTGAGTAATTCAGAAGTGGAAACTATCAAAACATAAACTAACAGACAAACTTCATTTTTATACAAAATACATGAAAGGAATTTACAATTGAAACTTAAATACAAAAACGAATGTAGAACTGCAAAACATAGATAACAGATGATAATAAATAATAATTAATGATAAGCCATAAAAGATAGTACAGATGTACCAGAATGTTTTGTAGAAGGAATTCAAATGTATTATGAGTGTAACTAAAGAATACATTTGTACAACAACTGAAAATCGCTCCTTTTCAATACGAAAAAATGTTAAGTTGTATTATTCGTCAAAATTAACTTATAAAATCATATTTTATAGTTTTTATGAAGTAAAAATATCAGGTAAAATGAAAAAAATGAAAGTTAAAAAGTATAAATTAGAATCATTTTCTTGATCTAGTAGTAAAGGATCAAGACAGTTACTTGTGTTAACTTCGGGCATAAAATATGAACAATTCGTTTTATAATATCAAAAATCTTAATTAATAAATAACGAGTAGACTCAAAATCTAAGTAAAAAACAACGACCCGTTACGATACACAGCAGTACGGTGAACGCCACACAACTATCTAGTTTCTTTCTGAGGCGATTCGGCCGACGGATGTCGTCCCTACTACGGCGACGCTCACGCCCTCTGTTGGTGTATACATTTAATATTTGTCTGTATATAAGCAGATTAAAATAGGAATTCATAATATTTCTCAAACTTATCATATAAAAACATGTTTTTTAGTATTTATGAAGAATCAGCTAACATAATATCTATAGACGTTAATAAAGTAAAAAAGAATCATTTACTTAATATAATGGTCTGGATTTCATGACACTAACTTAAGAATTGAGTGTTTTATAAGCAGATAATAATATGAATTTTTAATATTCGTAAAGATTATCATATAAAAATGCATGTTTTATAGTGTTATTAAAGTATCAGCTTAAATGAAATGTATGCAAATTAATAATAGTAAATTAGAATCATTTTCTTAATATAGTGGTCCCTGGTTACAAGAGATTAACATGAGAATTGTGTGTTTTATAAACAGTTAAAAAAAATGAATTTTTAATAACCGTCAAAATTATCATATAAAATCATGTATTATAGTGTTTATGAAGAATCAGCTTACATAATATCTATAGAAGTTAATAATAGTAAATTAGAATCATTTACTTAATCTAATGGTCTGGATTTCATGACACTAACTTAAGAATTGAGTGTTTTATAAGCAGATAATAATATGAATTTTTAATATTCGTAAAGATTATCATATAAAAATGCATGTTTTATAGTGTTTATGAAGCATCAGCTCAAATGAAATGTATACAAGTTAATAATGGTAACTCTTATGAATGAAAATTACAAGTCAAAGGTGTTAACTAAAATTTTATTCAGATTATTAACGAATCTCAATTGTTTCACTGCCATTAATTTACTATCAATTATATTCAATAACCCTTACACGCACATTACATAAACCCAATATTATTAGCAGTATCTTCTAGTCCATTTTCAGCATAGGATGTTGATACTTTCTTAAGTGGTAGAAATTGTGAATTCATGTTTCTGCATGCCTTGATTGATTTGACATACGTCAATCTGAAAAAATGTAGTAAGTTAATAATGTATAATTGTTAAAGAATAACTTGAGAATTTAGTGTTTTTATAAGCAGTTAAAAATATGAATATAAAATACGAGTCAAAATAATCATATTAAAACATGTCTTATAGTGTTTATGAAGCATCAGCTTAAATGAAATGTATGCAAATTAATAATTTTAAATTAGAATCATTTTCTTAATATAGTGGTCCAGGTTTCAAGAGATTAACTTGAGAATTGTTTGTTTTATAAACAGTTTAAAAAAATGAATTTTTAATATTCGTCAAAATTATCATACAAAATCATGTTTTATAGTGTTTATGAAGAATCAGCTTACATAATATCTATAGAAGTTAATAATAGTAAATTAGAATTATTTTCTTAATATAGTGGTCCAGGTTTCAAGAGATTAACTTGAGAATTGTGTGTTTTATAAACATAAAAAAATGAATTTTTAATATTCGTCAAAATTATCATACAAAATCATGTTTTTATTAGCGTTATTGAAGTATCAGCTTAAATGAAATGTATGCTAGTTAATAATGGTAAATTAGAATAATTTTCTTAATCTAATGGTCTGACTTTCATGACACTAACTTCAGAATTCACTGTTATATAAGCAGTTAAAAATATGAATATAAAATACGAGTCAAAATAATCATATAAAAAACATGTTTTATAGTGTTTATGAAGTATCAGCTTATATGATATATATGGAAATTGGTAATGGTAAATAAGAATCATATACTTAATCTAATGGTCTGGATTTCATGACACTAACTTTTTGTTACACTACTATTAATTGACTATCAATTATATTCAATATTCATTACTCGTACTATGCATAAAACTATTATTATTATCAGGATCGTCCAGTCCATTTTCAACGTAGGATGTTGAAACTTTCCCATGTGGTAGAAAATGGTAATTCATGTATCAATATGTCCTGAGTATATCTGGTGTACAGCCATCTAAAAAAAAAATAGTAAGTTAAATCTGTATAATGGTTGGAGGACAAAACGTCACTACTAGATACCATAAGGAGAACGACAATTTTTATATAACAACTAGTACGTGGACAACACTGAGTAATTCAGAAGTGGAAACTATCAAAACATAAACTAACAGACAAACTTCATTTTTATACAAAATACATGAAAGGAATTTACAATTGAAACTTAAATACAAAAACGAATGTAGAACTGCAAAACATAGATAACAGATGATAATAAATAATAATTATGATAAGCCATAAAAGATTGTACAGATGTACCAGAATGTTTTGTAGAAGGAATTCAAATGTATTATGAGTGTAACTAAAGAATACATTTGTACAACAACTGAAAATCGCTCCTTTTCAATACTAAAAAATGTTAAGTTGTATTATTCGTCAAAATTAACTTATAAAATCATATTTTATAGTTTTTATGAAGTAAAAATATCAGGTAAAATGAAAAAATGAAAAGTTAAAAATTATAAATTAGAATCATTTTCTTGATCTAGTAGTAAAGGATCAAGACAGTTACTTGTGTTAACTTCGGGCATAAAATATGAACAATTCGTTTATAATATCAAAAATCTTAATTAATAAATAACGAGTAGACTCAAAATCTAAGTAAAAAACAACGACCCGTTACGATACACAGCAGTACGGTGAACGCCACACAACTATCTAGTTTCTTTCTGAGGCGATTCGGCCGACGGATGTCGTCCCTACTACGGCGACGCTCACGCCCTCTGTTGGTGTATACATTTAATATTTGTCTGTTTATAAGCAGATTAAAATAGGAATTCATAATATTTCTCAAACTTATCATATAAAAACATGTTTTTTAGTATTTATGAAGAATCAGCTAACATAATATCTATAGACGTTAATAATAGTAAAAAAGAATCATTTACTTAATATAATGGTCTGGATTTCATGACACTAACTTAAGAATTGAGTGTTTTATAAGCAGATAATAATATGAATTTTTAATATTCGTAAAGATTATCATATAAAAATGCATGTTTTATAGTGTTATTAAAGTATCAGCTTTAATGAAATGTATGCAAATTAATAATAGTAAATTAGAATCATTTTCTTAATATAGTGGTCCTGGTTACAAGAGATTAACATGAGAATTGTGTGTTTTATAAACAGTTAAAAAAATGAATTTTTAATAACCGTCAAAATTATCATATAAAATCATGTATTATAGTGTTTATGAAGAATCAGCTTACATAATATCTATAGAAGTTAATAATAGTAAATTAGAATCATTTACTTAATCTAATGGTCTGGATTTCATGACACTAACTTAAGAATTGAGTGTTTTATAAGCAGATAATAATATGAATTTTTTAATATTCGTAAAGATTATCATATAAAAATGCATGTTTTATAGTGTTTATGAAGCATCAGCTCAAATGAAATGTATACAAGTTAATAATGGTAACTCTTATGAATGAAAATTACAAGTCAAAGGTGTTAACTAATATTTTATTCAGATTATTAACGAATCTCAATTGTTTCACTGTCATTAATTTACTATCAATTATATTCAATAACCCTTACACGCACATTACATAAACCCAATATTATTAGCAGTATCTTCTAGTCCATTTTTCAGCATAGGATGTTGATACTTTCTTAAGTGGTAGAAATGTGAATTCATGTTTCTGCATGCCTTGATTGATTTGACATACGTCAATCTGAAAAAATGTAGTAAGTTAATAATGTATAATTGTTAAAGAATAACTTGAGAATTTAGTATTTTATAAGCAGTTAAAATATGAATATAAAATACGAGTCAAAATAATCATATTAAAACATGTCTTTTAGTGTTTATGAAGCATCAGCTTAAATGAAATGTATGCAAATTAATAATAGTAAATTAGAATCATTTTCTTAATATAGTGGTCCTGGTTACAAGAGATTAACATGAGAATTGTGTGTTTTTATAAACAGTTAAAAAAAATGAATTTTTAATAACCGTCAAAATTATCATATAAAATCATGTATTATAGTGTTTATGAAGAATCAGCTTACATAATATCTATAGAAGTTAATAATAGTAAATTAGAATCATTTACTTAATCTAATGGTCTGGATTTCATGACACTAACTTAAGAATTGAGTGTTTTATAAGCAGATAATAATATGAATTTTTAATATTCGTAAAGATTATCATATAAAAATGCATGTTTTATAGTGTTTATGAAGCATCAGCTCAAATGAAATGTATACAAGTTAATAATGGTTACTCTTATGAATGAAAATTACAAGTCAAAGGTGTTAACTAAAATTTTATTCAGATTATTAACGAATCTCAATTGTTTCACTGCCATTAATTTACTATCAATTATATTCAATAACCCTTACACGCACATTACATAAACCCAATATTATTAGCAGTATCTTCTAGTCCATTTTCAGCATAGGATGTTGATACTTTCTTAAGTGGTAGAAATGTGAATTCATGTTTCTGCATGCCTTGAGTGATTTGACATACGTCAATCTGAAAAAATGTAGTAAGTTAATAATGTATAATTGTTAAAGAATAACTTGAGAATTTAGTATTTTATAAGCAGTTAAAAATATGAATATAAAATAAGAGTCAAAATAATCATATTAAAACATGTCTTATAGTGTTTATGAAGCATCAGCTTAAATGAAATGTATGCAAATTAATAATTTTAAATTAGAATCATTTTCTTAATATAGTGGTCCAGGTTTCAAGAGATTAACTTGAGAATTGTTTGTTTTATAAACAGTTAAAAAAAATGAATTTTTAATATTCGTCAAAATTATCATACAAAATCATGTTTTATAGCGTTATTGAAGTATCAGCTTAAATGAAATGTATGCTAGTTAATAATGGTAAATTAGAATAATTTTCTTAATCTAATGGTCTGACTTTCATGACACTAACTTCAGAATTCACTGTTATATAAGCAGTTAAAAATATGAATATAAAATACGAGTCAAAATAATCATATAAAAACATGTTTTATAGTGTTTATGAAGTATCAGCTTTATTGATATATATGGAAATTGGTAATGGTAAATAAGAATCATATACTTAATCTAATGGTCTGGATTTCATGACACTAACTTTTTGTTACACTACTATTAATTGACTATCAATTATATTCAATATTCATTACTCGTACTATGCATAAAACTATTATTATTATCAGGATCGTCCAGTCCATTTTCAACGTAGGATGTTGAAACTTTCCCATGTGGTAGAAATGGTAATTCATGTATCAATATGTCCTGAGTATATCTGGTGTACAGCCATCTAAAAAAAAATAGTAAGTTAAATCTGTATAATGGTTGGAGGACAAAACGTCACTACTAGATACCATAAGGAGAACGACAATTTTTATATAACAACTAGTACGTGGACAACACTGAGTAATTCAGAAGTGGAAACTATCAAAACATAAACTAACAGACAAACTTCATTTTTATACAAAATACATGAAAGGAATTTACAATTGAAACTTAAATACAAAAACGAATGTAGAACTGCAAAACATAGATAACAGATGATAATAAATAATAATTATGATAAGCCATAAAAGATTGTACAGATGTACCAGAATGTTTTGTAGAAGGAATTCAAATGTATTATGAGTGTAACTAAAGAATACATTTGTACAACAACTGAAAATCGCTCCTTTTCAATACGAAAAAAATGTTAAGTTGTATTATTCGTCAAAATTAACTTATAAAATCATTATTTTATAGTTTTTATGAAGTAAAAATATCAGGTAAAATGAAAAAAATGAAAGTTAAAAATTATAAATTAGAATCATTTTCTTGATCTAGTAGTAAAGGATCAAGACAGTTACTTGTGTTAACTTCGGGCATAAAATATGAACAATTCGTTTATAATATCAAAAATCTTAATTAATAAATAACGAGTAGACTCAAAATCTAAGTAAAAACAACGACCCGTTACGATACACAGCAGTACGGTGAAACGCCACACAACTATCTAGTTTCTTTCTGAGGCGATTCGGCCGACGGATGTCGTCCCTACTACGGCGACGCTCACGCCCTCTGTTGGTGTATACATTTAATTATTTGTCTGTTTATAAGCAGATTAAAATAGGAATTCATAATATTTCTCAAACTTATCATATAAAAACATGTTTTTTTAGTATTTATGAAGAATCAGCTAACATAATATCTATAGACGTTAATAATAGTAAAAAAGAATCATTTACTTAATATAATGGTCTGGATTTCATGACACTAACTTAAGAATTGAGTGTTTTATAAGCAGATAATAATATGAATTTTTAATATTCGTAAAGATTATCATATAAAAATGCATGTTTTATAGTGTTATTAAAGTATCAGCTTAAATGAAATGTATGCAAATTAATAATAGTAAATTAGAATCATTTTCTTAATATAGTGGTCCTGGTTACAAGAGATTAACATGAGAATTGTGTGTTTTATAAACAGTTAAAAAAATGAATTTTTAATAACCGTCAAAATTATCATATAAAATCATGTATTATAGTGTTTATGAAGAATCAGCTTACATAATATCTATAGAAGTTAATAATAGTAAATTAGAATCATTTACTTAATCTAATGGTCTGGATTTCATGACACTAACTTAAGAATTGAGTGTTTTATAAGCAGATAATAATATGAATTTTTTAATATTCGTAAAGATTATCATATAAAAATGCATGTTTTATAGTGTTTATGAAGCATCAGCTCAAATGAAATGTATACAAGTTAATAATGGTAACTCTTATGAATGAAAATTACAAGTCAAAGGTGTTAACTAATATTTTATTCAGATTATTAACGAATCTCAATTGTTTCACTGTCATTAATTTACTATCAATTATATTCAATAACCCTTACACGCACATTACATAAACCCAATATTATTAGCAGTATCTTCTAGTCCATTTTCAGCATAGGATGTTGATACTTTCTTAAGTGGTAGAAATGTGAATTCATGTTTCTGCATGCCTTGATTGATTTGACATACGTCAATCTGAAAAAATGTAGTAAGTTAATAATGTATAATTGTTAAAGAATAACTTGAGAATTTAGTATTTTATAAGCAGTTAAAAATATGAATATAAAATACGAGTCAAAATAATCATATTAAAACATGTCTTTTAGTGTTTATGAAGCATCAGCTTAAATGAAATGTATGCAAATTAATAATAGTAAATTAGAATCATTTTCTTAATATAGTGGTCCTGGTTACAAGAGATTAACATGAGAATTGTGGTGTTTTATAAACAGTTAAAAAAATGAATTTTTAATAACCGTCAAAATTATCATATAAAATCATGTATTATAGTGTTTATGAAGAATCAGCTTACATAATATCTATAGAAGTTAATAATAGTAAATTAGAATCATTTACTTAATCTAATGGTCTGGATTTCATGACACTAACTTAAGAATTGAGTGTTTTATAAGCAGATAATAATATGAATTTTTAATATTCGTAAAGATTATCATATAAAAATGCATGTTTTATAGTGTTTATGAAGCATCAGCTCAAATGAAATGTATACAAGTTAATAATGGTTACTCTTATGAATGAAAATTACAAGTCAAAGGTGTTAACTAAAATTTTATTCAGATTATTAACGAATCTCAATTGTTTCACTGCCATTAATTTACTATCAATTATATTCAATAACCCTTACACGCACATTACATAAACCCAATATTATTAGCAGTATCTTCTAGTCCATTTTCAGCATAGGATGTTGATACTTTCTTAAGTGGTAGAAATGTGAATTCATGTTTCTGCATGCCTTGAGTGATTTGACATACGTCAATCTGAAAAAATGTAGTAAGTTAATAATGTATAATTGTTAAAGAATAACTTGAGAATTTAGTATTTTATAAGCAGTTAAAAATATGAATATAAAATAAGAGTCAAAATAATCATATTAAAACATGTCTTATAGTGTTTATGAAGCATCAGCTTAAATGAAATGTATGCAAATTAATAATTTTAAATTAGAATCATTTTCTTAATATAGTGGTCCAGGTTTCAAGAGATTAACTTGAGAATTGTTTGTTTTATAAACAGTTAAAAAAATGAATTTTTAATATTCGTCAAAATTATCATACAAAATCATGTTTTATAGCGTTATTGAAGTATCAGCTTAAATGAAATGTATGCTAGTTAATAATGGTAAATTAGAATAATTTTCTTAATCTAATGGTCTGACTTTCATGACACTAACTTCAGAATTCACTGTTATATAAGCAGTTTAAAAATATGAATATAAAATACGAGTCAAAATAATCATATAAAAACATGTTTTATAGTGTTTATGAAGTATCAGCTTATATGATATATATGGAAATTGGTAATGGTAAATAAGAATCATATACTTAATCTAATGGTCTGGATTTCATGACACTAACTTTTTGTTACACTACTATTAATTGACTATCAATTATATTCAATATTCATTACTCGTACTATGCATAAAACTATTATTATTATCAGGATCGTCCAGTCCATTTTCAACGTAGGATGTTGAAACTTTCCCATGTGGTAGAAATGGTAATTCATGTATCAATATGTCCTGAGTATATCTGGTGTACAGCCATCTATAAAAATAGTAAGTTAAATCTGTATAATGGTTGGAGGACAAAACGTCACTACTAGATACCATAAGGAGAACGACAATTTTTATATAACAACTAGTACGTGGACAACACTGAGTAATTCAGAAGTGGAAACTATCAAAACATAAACTAACAGACAAACTTCATTTTTATACAAAATACATGAAAGGAATTTACAATTGAAACTTAAATACAAAAACGAATGTAGAACTGCAAAACATAGATAACAGATGATAATAAATAATAATTATGATAAGCCATAAAAGATTGTACAGATGTACCAGAATGTTTTGTAGAAGGAATTCAAATGTATTATGAGTGTAACTAAAGAATACATTTGTACAACAACTGAAAATCGCTCCTTTTCAATACGAAAAAATGTTAAGTTGTATTATTCGTCAAAATTAACTTATAAAATCATATTTTATAGTTTTTATGAAGTAAAAATATCAGGTAAAATGAAAAAAATGAAAGTTAAAAATTATAAATTAGAATCATTTTCTTGATCTAGTAGTAAAGGATCAAGACAGTTACTTGTGTTAACTTCGGGCATAAAATATGAACAATTCGTTTATAATATCAAAAATCTTAATTAATAAATAACGAGTAGACTCAAAATCTAAGTAAAAACAACGACCCGTTACGATACACAGCAGTACGGTGAACGCCACACAACTATCTAGTTTCTTTCTGAGGCGATTCGGCCGACGGATGTCGTCCCTACTACGGCGACGCTCACGCCCTCTGTTGGTGTATACATTTAATATTTGTCTGTTTATAAGCAGATTAAAATAGGAATTCATAATATTTCTCAAACTTATCATATAAAAACATGTTTTTTAGTATTTATGAAGAATCAGCTAACATAATATCTATAGACGTTAATAATAGTAAAAAAGAATCATTTACTTAATATAATGGTCTGGATTTCATGACACTAACTTAAGAATTGAGTGTTTTATAAGCAGATAATAATATGAATTTTTAATATTCGTAAAGATTATCATATAAAAATGCATGTTTTATAGTGTTATTAAAGTATCAGCTTAAATGAAATGTATGCAAATTAATAATAGTAAATTAGAATCATTTTCTTAATATAGTGGTCCTGGTTACAAGAGATTAACATGAGAATTGTGTGTTTTATAAACAGTTAAAAAAATGAATTTTTAATAACCGTCAAAATTATCATATAAAATCATGTATTATAGTGTTTATGAAGAATCAGCTTACATAATATCTATAGAAGTTAATAATAGTAAATTAGAATCATTTACTTAATCTAATGGTCTGGATTTCATGACACTAACTTAAGAATTGAGTGTTTTATAAGCAGATAATAATATGAATTTTTAATATTCGTAAAGATTATCATATAAAAATGCATGTTTTATAGTGTTTATGAAGCATCAGCTCAAATGAAATGTATACAAGTTAATAATGGTAACTCTTATGAATGAAAATTACAAGTCAAAGGTGTTAACTAATATTTTATTCAGATTATTAACGAATCTCAATTGTTTCACTGTCATTAATTTACTATCAATTATATTCAATAACCCTTACACGCACATTACATAAACCCAATATTATTAGCAGTATCTTCTAGTCCATTTTCAGCATAGGATGTTGATTACTTTCTTAAGTGGTAGAAATGTGAATTCATGTTTCTGCATGCCTTGATTGATTTGACATACGTCAATCTGAAAAAATGTAGTAAGTTAATAATGTATAATTGTTAAAGAATAACTTGAGAATTTAGTATTTTATAAGCAGTTAAAAATATGAATATAAAATACGAGTCAAAATAATCATATTAAAACATGTCTTTTAGTGTTTATGAAGCATCAGCTTAAATGAAATGTATGCAAATTAATAATAGTAAATTAGAATCATTTTCTTAATATAGTGGTCCTGGTTACAAGAGATTAACATGAGAATTGTGTGTTTTATAAACAGTTAAAAAAATGAATTTTTAATAACCGTCAAAATTATCATATAAAATCATGTATTATAGTGTTTATGAAGAATCAGCTTACATAATATCTATAGAAGTTAATAATAGTAAATTAGAATCATTTACTTAATCTAATGGTCTGGATTTCATGACACTAACTTAAGAATTGAGTGTTTTATAAGCAGATAATAATATGAATTTTTAATATTCGTAAAGATATCATATAAAAATGCATGTTTTATAGTGTTTATGAAGCATCAGCTCAAATGAAATGTATACAAGTTAATAATGGTTACTCTTATGAATGAAAATTACAAGTCAAAGGTGTTAACTAAAATTTTATTCAGATTATTAACGAATCTCAATTGTTTCACTGCCATTAATTTACTATCAATTATATTCAATAACCCTTACCACGCACATTACATAAACCCAATATTATTAGCAGTATCTTCTAGTCCATTTTCAGCATAGGATGTTGATACTTTCTTAAGTGGTAGAAATGTGAATTCATGTTTCTGCAAGCCTTGAGTGATTTGACATACGTCAATCTGAAAAAATGTAGTAAGTTAATAATGTATAATTGTTAAAGAATAACTTGAGAATTTAGTATTTTATAAGCAGTTAAAAATATGAATATAAAATAAGAGTCAAAATAATCATATTAAAACATGTCTTATAGTGTTTATGAAGCATCAGCTTAAATGAAATGTATGCAAATTAATAATTTTAAATTAGAATCATTTTCTTAATATAGTGGTCCAGGTTTCAAGAGATTAACTTGAGAATTGTTTGTTTTATAAACAGTTAAAAAAATGAATTTTTAATATTCGTCAAAATTATCATACAAAATCATGTTTTATAGCGTTATTGAAGTATCAGCTTAAATGAAATGTATGCTAGTTAATAATGGTAAATTAGAATAATTTTCTTAATCTAATGGTCTGACTTTCATGACACTAACTTCAGAATTCACTGTTATATAAGCAGTTAAAAATATGAATATAAAATACGAGGTCAAAATAATCATATAAAAACATGTTTTATAGTGTTTATGAAGTATCAGCTTATATGATATATATGGAAATTGGTAATGGTAAATAAGAATCATATACTTAATCTAATGGTCTGGATTTCATGACACTAACTTTTTGTTACACTACTATTAATTGACTATCAATTATATTCAATATTCATTACTCGTACTATGCATAAAACTATTATTATTATCAGGATCGTCCAGTCCATTTTCAACGTAGGATGTTGAAACTTTCCCATGTGGTAGAAATGGTAATTCATGTATCAATATGTCCTGAGTATATCTGGTGTACAGCCATCTAAAAAAAAATAGTAAGTTAAATCTGTATAATGGTTGGAGGACAAAACGTCACTACTAGATACCATAAGGAGAACGACAATTTTTATATAACAACTAGTACGTGGACAACACTGAGTAATTCAGAAGTGGAAACTATCAAAACATAAACTAACAGACAAACTTCATTTTTATACAAAATACATGAAAGGAATTTACAATTGAAACTTAAATACAAAAACGAATGTAGAACTGCAAAACATAGATAACAGATGATAATAAATAATAATTATGATAAGCCATAAAAGATAGTACAGATGTACCAGAATGTTTTGTAGAAGGAATTCAAATGTATTATGAGTGTAACTAAAGAATACATTTGTACAACAACTGAAAATCGCTCCTTTTCAATACGAAAAAATGTTAAGTTGTATTATTCGTCAAAATTAACTTATAAAATCATATTTTATAGTTTTTATGAAGTAAAAATATCAGGTAAAATGAAAAAAATGAAAGTTAAAAATTATAAATTAGAATCATTTTCTTGATCTAGTAGTAAAGGATCAAGACAGTTACTTGTGTTAACTTCGGGCATAAAATATGAACAATTCGTTTATAATATCAAAAATCTTAATTAATAAATAACGAGTAGACTCAAAATCTAAGTAAAAACAACGACCCGTTACGATACACAGCAGTACGGTGAACGCCACACAACTATCTAGTTTCTTTCTGAGGCGATTCGGCCGACGGATGTCGTCCCTACTACGGCGACGCTCACGCCCTCTGTTGGTGTATACATTTAATATTTGTCTGTTTATAAGCAGATTAAAATAGGAATTCATAATATTTCTCAAACTTATCATATAAAAACATGTTTTTTAGTATTTATGAAGAATCAGCTAACATAATATCTATAGACGTTAATAATAGTAAAAAAGAATCATTTACTTAATATAATGGTCTGGATTTCATGACACTAACTTAAGAATTGAGTGTTTTATAAGCAGATAATAATATGAATTTTTAATATTCGTAAAGATTATCATATAAAAATGCATGTTTTATAGTGTTATTAAAGTATCAGCTTAAATGAAATGTATGCAAATTAATAATAGTAAATTAGAATCATTTTCTTAATATAGTGGTCCTGGTTACAAGAGATTAACATGAGAATTGTGTGTTTTATAAACAGTTAAAAAAATGAATTTTTAATAACCGTCAAAATTATCATATAAAATCATGTATTATAGTGTTTATGAAGAATCAGCTTACATAATATCTATAGAAGTTAATAATAGTAAATTAGAATCATTTACTTAATCTAATGGTCTGGATTTCATGACACTAACTTAAGAATTGAGTGTTTTATAAGCAGATAATAATATGAATTTTTAATATTCGTAAAGATTATCATATAAAAATGCATGTTTTATAGTGTTTATGAAGCATCAGCTCAAATGAAATGTATACAAGTTAATAATGGTAACTCTTATGAATGAAAATTACAAGTCAAAGGTGTTAACTAATATTTTATTCAGATTATTAACGAATCTCAATTGTTTCACTGTCATTAATTTACTATCAATTATATTCAATAACCCTTACACGCACATTACATAAACCCAATATTATTAGCAGTATCTTCTAGTCCATTTTCAGCATAGGATGTTGATACTTTCTTAAGTGGTAGAAATGTGAATTCATGTTTCTGCATGCCTTGATTGATTTGACATACGTCAATCTGAAAAAATGTAGTAAGTTAATAATGTATAATTGTTAAAGAATAACTTGAGAATTTAGTATTTTATAAGCAGTTAAAAATATGAATATAAAATACGAGTCAAAATAATCATATTAAAACATGTCTTTTAGTGTTTATGAAGCATCAGCTTAAATGAAATGTATGCAAATTAATAATAGTAAATTAGAATCATTTTCTTAATATAGTGGTCCTGGTTACAAGAGATTAACATGAGAATTGTGTGTTTTATAAACAGTTAAAAAAATGAATTTTTAATAACCGTCAAAATTATCATATAAAATCATGTATTATAGTGTTTATGAAGAATCAGCTTACATAATATCTATAGAAGTTAATAATAGTAAATTAGAATCATTTACTTAATCTAATGGTCTGGATTTCATGACACTAACTTAAGAATTGAGTGTTTTATAAGCAGATAATAATATGAATTTTTAATATTCGTAAAGATTATCATATAAAAATGCATGTTTTATAGTGTTTATGAAGCATCAGCTCAAATGAAATGTATACAAGTTAATAATGGTTACTCTTATGAATGAAAATTACAAGTCAATGGTGTTAACTAAAATTTTATTCAGATTATTAACGAATCTCAATTGTTTCACTGCCATTAATTTACTATCAATTATATTCAATAACCCTTACACGCACATTACATAAACCCAATATTATTAGCAGTATCTTCTAGTCCATTTTCAGCATAGGATGTTGATACTTTCTTAAGTGGTAGAAATGTGAATTCATGTTTCTGCATGCCTTGAGTGATTTGACATACGTCAATCTGAAAAAATGTAGTAAGTTAATAATGTATAATTGTTAAAGAATAACTTGAGAATTTAGTATTTTATAAGCAGTTAAAAATATGAATATAAAATAAGAGTCAAAATAATCATATTAAAACATGTCTTATAGTGTTTATGAAGCATCAGCTTAAATGAAATGTATGCAAATTAATAATTTTAAATTAGAATCATTTTCTTAATATAGTGGTCCAGGTTTCAAGAGATTAACTTGAGAATTGTTTGTTTTATAAACAGTTAAAAAAATGAATTTTTAATATTCGTCAAAATTATCATACAAAATCATGTTTTATAGCGTTATTGAAGTATCAGCTTAAATGAAATGTATGCTAGTTAATAATGGTAAATTAGAATAATTTTCTTAATCTAATGGTCTGACTTTCATGACACTAACTTCAGAATTCACTGTTATATAAGCAGTTAAAAATATGAATATAAAATACGAGTCAAAATAATCATATAAAAACATGTTTTATAGTGTTTATGAAGTATCAGCTTATATGATATATATGGAAATTGGTAATGGTAAATAAGAATCATATACTTAATCTAATGGTCTGGATTTCATGACACTAACTTTTTGTTACACTACTATTAATTGACTATCAATTATATTCAATATTCATTACTCGTACTATGCATAAAACTATTATTATTATCAGGATCGTCCAGTCCATTTTCAACGTAGGATGTTGAAACTTTCCCATGTGGTAGAAATGGTAATTCATGTATCAATATGTCCTGAGTATATCTGGTGTACAGCCATCTAAAAAAAAATAGTAAGTTAAATCTGTATAATGGTTGGAGGACAAAACGTCACTACTAGATACCATAAGGAGAACGACAATTTTTATATAACAACTAGTACGTGGACAACACTGAGTAATTCAGAAGTGGAAACTATCAAAACATAAACTAACAGACAAACTTCATTTTTATACAAAATACATGAAAGGAATTTACAATTGAAACTTAAATACAAAAACGAATGTAGAACTGCAAAACATAGATAACAGATGATAATAAATAATAATTATGATAAGCCATAAAAGATAGTACAGATGTACCAGAATGTTTTGTAGAAGGAATTCAAATGTATTATGAGTGTAACTAAAGAATACATTTGTACAACAACTGAAAATCGCTCCTTTTCAATACGAAAAAATGTTAAGTTGTATTATTCGTCAAAATTAACTTATAAAATCATATTTTATAGTTTTTATGAAGTAAAAATATCAGGTAAAATGAAAAAAATGAAAGTTAAAAATTATAAATTAGAATCATTTTCTTGATCTAGTAGTAAAGGATCAAGACAGTTACTTGTGTTAACTTCGGGCATAAAATATGAACAATTCGTTTATAATATCAAAAATCTTAATTAATAAATAACGAGTAGACTCAAAATCTAAGTAAAAACAACGACCCGTTACGATACACAGCAGTACGGTGAACGCCACACAACTATCTAGTTTCTTTCTGAGGCGATTCGGCCGACGGATGTCGTCCCTACTACGGCGACGCTCACGCCCTCTGTTGGTGTATACATTTAATATTTGTCTGTTTATAAGCAGATTAAAATAGGAATTCATAATATTTCTCAAACTTATCATATAAAAACATGTTTTTTAGTATTTATGAAGAATCAGCTAACATAATATCTATAGACGTTAATAATAGTAAAAAAGAATCATTTACTTAATATAATGGTCTGGATTTCATGACACTAACTTAAGAATTGAGTGTTTTATAAGCAGATAATAATATGAATTTTTAATATTCGTAAAGATTATCATATAAAAATGCATGTTTTATAGTGTTATTAAAGTATCAGCTTAAATGAAATGTATGCAAATTAATAATAGTAAATTAGAATCATTTTCTTAATATAGTGGTCCTGGTTACAAGAGATTAACATGAGAATTGTGTGTTTTATAAACAGTTAAAAAAATGAATTTTTAATAACCGTCAAAATTATCATATAAAATCATGTATTATAGTGTTTATGAAGAATCAGCTTACATAATATCTATAGAAGTTAATAATAGTAAATTAGAATCATTTACTTAATCTAATGGTCTGGATTTCATGACACTAACTTAAGAATTGAGTGTTTTATAAGCAGATAATAATATGAATTTTTAATATTCGTAAAGATTATCATATAAAAATGCATGTTTTATAGTGTTTATGAAGCATCAGCTCAAATGAAATGTATACAAGTTAATAATGGTAACTCTTATGAATGAAAATTACAAGTCAAAGGTGTTAACTAATATTTTATTCAGATTATTAACGAATCTCAATTGTTTCACTGTCATTAATTTACTATCAATTATATTCAATAACCCTTACACGCACATTACATAAACCCAATATTATTAGCAGTATCTTCTAGTCCATTTTCAGCATAGGATGTTGATACTTTCTTAAGTGGTAGAAATGTGAATTCATGTTTCTGCATGCCTTGATTGATTTGACATACGTCAATCTGAAAAAATGTAGTAAGTTAATAATGTATAATTGTTAAAGAATAACTTGAGAATTTAGTATTTTATAAGCAGTTAAAAATATGAATATAAAATACGAGTCAAAATAATCATATTAAAACATGTCTTTTAGTGTTTATGAAGCATCAGCTTAAATGAAATGTATGCAAATTAATAATAGTAAATTAGAATCATTTTCTTAATATAGTGGTCCTGGTTACAAGAGATTAACATGAGAATTGTGTGTTTTATAAACAGTTAAAAAAATGAATTTTTAATAACCGTCAAAATTATCATATAAAATCATGTATTATAGTGTTTATGAAGAATCAGCTTACATAATATCTATAGAAGTTAATAATAGTAAATTAGAATCATTTACTTAATCTAATGGTCTGGATTTCATGACACTAACTTAAGAATTGAGTGTTTTATAAGCAGATAATAATATGAATTTTTAATATTCGTAAAGATTATCATATAAAAATGCATGTTTTATAGTGTTTATGAAGCATCAGCTCAAATGAAATGTATACAAGTTAATAATGGTTACTCTTATGAATGAAAATTACAAGTCAATGGTGTTAACTAAAATTTTATTCAGATTATTAACGAATCTCAATTGTTTCACTGCCATTAATTTACTATCAATTATATTCAATAACCCTTACACGCACATTACATAAACCCAATATTATTAGCAGTATCTTCTAGTCCATTTTCAGCATAGGATGTTGATACTTTCTTAAGTGGTAGAAATGTGAATTCATGTTTCTGCATGCCTTGAGTGATTTGACATACGTCAATCTGAAAAAATGTAGTAAGTTAATAATGTATAATTGTTAAAGAATAACTTGAGAATTTAGTATTTTATAAGCAGTTAAAAATATGAATATAAAATAAGAGTCAAAATAATCATATTAAAACATGTCTTATAGTGTTTATGAAGCATCAGCTTAAATGAAATGTATGCAAATTAATAATTTTAAATTAGAATCATTTTCTTAATATAGTGGTCCAGGTTTCAAGAGATTAACTTGAGAATTGTTTGTTTTATAAACAGTTAAAAAAATGAATTTTTAATATTCGTCAAAATTATCATACAAAATCATGTTTTATAGCGTTATTGAAGTATCAGCTTAAATGAAATGTATGCTAGTTAATAATGGTAAATTAGAATAATTTTCTTAATCTAATGGTCTGACTTTCATGACACTAACTTCAGAATTCACTGTTATATAAGCAGTTAAAAATATGAATATAAAATACGAGTCAAAATAATCATATAAAAACATGTTTTATAGTGTTTATGAAGTATCAGCTTATATGATATATATGGAAATTGGTAATGGTAAATAAGAATCATATACTTAATCTAATGGTCTGGATTTCATGACACTAACTTTTTGTTACACTACTATTAATTGACTATCAATTATATTCAATATTCATTACTCGTACTATGCATAAAACTATTATTATTATCAGGATCGTCCAGTCCATTTTCAACGTAGGATGTTGAAACTTTCCCATGTGGTAGAAATGGTAATTCATGTATCAATATGTCCTGAGTATATCTGGTGTACAGCCATCTAAAAAAAAATAGTAAGTTAAATCTGTATAATGGTTGGAGGACAAAACGTCACTACTAGATACCATAAGGAGAACGACAATTTTTATATAACAACTAGTACGTGGACAACACTGAGTAATTCAGAAGTGGAAACTATCAAAACATAAACTAACAGACAAACTTCATTTTTATACAAAATACATGAAAGGAATTTACAATTGAAACTTAAATACAAAAACGAATGTAGAACTGCAAAACATAGATAACAGATGATAATAAATAATAATTATGATAAGCCATAAAAGATAGTACAGATGTACCAGAATGTTTTGTAGAAGGAATTCAAATGTATTATGAGTGTAACTAAAGAATACATTTGTACAACAACTGAAAATCGCTCCTTTTCAATACGAAAAAATGTTAAGTTGTATTATTCGTCAAAATTAACTTATAAAATCATATTTTATAGTTTTTATGAAGTAAAAATATCAGGTAAAATGAAAAAAATGAAAGTTAAAAATTATAAATTAGAATCATTTTCTTGATCTAGTAGTAAAGGATCAAGACAGTTACTTGTGTTAACTTCGGGCATAAAATATGAACAATTCGTTTATAATATCAAAAATCTTAATTAATAAATAACGAGTAGACTCAAAATCTAAGTAAAAACAACGACCCGTTACGATACACAGCAGTACGGTGAACGCCACACAACTATCTAGTTTCTTTCTGAGGCGATTCGGCCGACGGATGTCGTCCCTACTACGGCGACGCTCACGCCCTCTGTTGGTGTATACATTTAATATTTGTCTGTTTATAAGCAGATTAAAATAGGAATTCATAATATTTCTCAAACTTATCATATAAAAACATGTTTTTTAGTATTTATGAAGAATCAGCTAACATAATATCTATAGACGTTAATAATAGTAAAAAAGAATCATTTACTTAATATAATGGTCTGGATTTCATGACACTAACTTAAGAATTGAGTGTTTTATAAGCAGATAATAATATGAATTTTTAATATTCGTAAAGATTATCATATAAAAATGCATGTTTTATAGTGTTATTAAAGTATCAGCTTAAATGAAATGTATGCAAATTAATAATAGTAAATTAGAATCATTTTCTTAATATAGTGGTCCTGGTTACAAGAGATTAACATGAGAATTGTGTGTTTTATAAACAGTTAAAAAAATGAATTTTTAATAACCGTCAAAATTATCATATAAAATCATGTATTATAGTGTTTATGAAGAATCAGCTTACATAATATCTATAGAAGTTAATAATAGTAAATTAGAATCATTTACTTAATCTAATGGTCTGGATTTCATGACACTAACTTAAGAATTGAGTGTTTTATAAGCAGATAATAATATGAATTTTTAATATTCGTAAAGATTATCATATAAAAATGCATGTTTTATAGTGTTTATGAAGCATCAGCTCAAATGAAATGTATACAAGTTAATAATGGTAACTCTTATGAATGAAAATTACAAGTCAAAGGTGTTAACTAATATTTTATTCAGATTATTAACGAATCTCAATTGTTTCACTGTCATTAATTTACTATCAATTATATTCAATAACCCTTACACGCACATTACATAAACCCAATATTATTAGCAGTATCTTCTAGTCCATTTTCAGCATAGGATGTTGATACTTTCTTAAGTGGTAGAAATGTGAATTCATGTTTCTGCATGCCTTGATTGATTTGACATACGTCAATCTGAAAAAATGTAGTAAGTTAATAATGTATAATTGTTAAAGAATAACTTGAGAATTTAGTATTTTATAAGCAGTTAAAAATATGAATATAAAATACGAGTCAAAATAATCATATTAAAACATGTCTTTTAGTGTTTATGAAGCATCAGCTTAAATGAAATGTATGCAAATTAATAATAGTAAATTAGAATCATTTTCTTAATATAGTGGTCCTGGTTACAAGAGATTAACATGAGAATTGTGTGTTTTATAAACAGTTAAAAAAATGAATTTTTAATAACCGTCAAAATTATCATATAAAATCATGTATTATAGTGTTTATGAAGAATCAGCTTACATAATATCTATAGAAGTTAATAATAGTAAATTAGAATCATTTACTTAATCTAATGGTCTGGATTTCATGACACTAACTTAAGAATTGAGTGTTTTATAAGCAGATAATAATATGAATTTTTAATATTCGTAAAGATTATCATATAAAAATGCATGTTTTATAGTGTTTATGAAGCATCAGCTCAAATGAAATGTATACAAGTTAATAATGGTTACTCTTATGAATGAAAATTACAAGTCAAAGGTGTTAACTAAAATTTTATTCAGATTATTAACGAATCTCAATTGTTTCACTGCCATTAATTTACTATCAATTATATTCAATAACCCTTACACGCACATTACATAAACCCAATATTATTAGCAGTATCTTCTAGTCCATTTTCAGCATAGGATGTTGATACTTTCTTAAGTGGTAGAAATGTGAATTCATGTTTCTGCATGCCTTGAGTGATTTGACATACGTCAATCTGAAAAAATGTAGTAAGTTAATAATGTATAATTGTTAAAGAATAACTTGAGAATTTAGTATTTTATAAGCAGTTAAAAATATGAATATAAAATAAGAGTCAAAATAATCATATTAAAACATGTCTTATAGTGTTTATGAAGCATCAGCTTAAATGAAATGTATGCAAATTAATAATTTTAAATTAGAATCATTTTCTTAATATAGTGGTCCAGGTTTCAAGAGATTAACTTGAGAATTGTTTGTTTTATAAACAGTTAAAAAAATGAATTTTTAATATTCGTCAAAATTATCATACAAAATCATGTTTTATAGCGTTATTGAAGTATCAGCTTAAATGAAATGTATGCTAGTTAATAATGGTAAATTAGAATAATTTTCTTAATCTAATGGTCTGACTTTCATGACACTAACTTCAGAATTCACTGTTATATAAGCAGTTAAAAATATGAATATAAAATACGAGTCAAAATAATCATATAAAAACATGTTTTATAGTGTTTATGAAGTATCAGCTTATATGATATATATGGAAATTGGTAATGGTAAATAAGAATCATATACTTAATCTAATGGTCTGGATTTCATGACACTAACTTTTTGTTACACTACTATTAATTGACTATCAATTATATTCAATATTCATTACTCGTACTATGCATAAAACTATTATTATTATCAGGATCGTCCAGTCCATTTTCAACGTAGGATGTTGAAACTTTCCCATGTGGTAGAAATGGTAATTCATGTATCAATATGTCCTGAGTATATCTGGTGTACAGCCATCTAAAAAAAAATAGTAAGTTAAATCTGTATAATGGTTGGAGGACAAAACGTCACTACTAGATACCATAAGGAGAACGACAATTTTTATATAACAACTAGTACGTGGACAACACTGAGTAATTCAGAAGTGGAAACTATCAAAACATAAACTAACAGACAAACTTCATTTTTATACAAAATACATGAAAGGAATTTACAATTGAAACTTAAATACAAAAACGAATGTAGAACTGCAAAACATAGATAACAGATGATAATAAATAATAATTATGATAAGCCATAAAAGATTGTACAGATGTACCAGAATGTTTTGTAGAAGGAATTCAAATGTATTATGAGTGTAACTAAAGAATACATTTGTACAACAACTGAAAATCGCTCCTTTTCAATACGAAAAAATGTTAAGTTGTATTATTCGTCAAAATTAACTTATAAAATCATATTTTATAGTTTTTATGAAGTAAAAATATCAGGTAAAATGAAAAAAATGAAAGTTAAAAATTATAAATTAGAATCATTTTCTTGATCTAGTAGTAAAGGATCAAGACAGTTACTTGTGTTAACTTCGGGCATAAAATATGAACAATTCGTTTATAATATCAAAAATCTTAATTAATAAATAACGAGTAGACTCAAAATCTAAGTAAAAACAACGACCCGTTACGATACACAGCAGTACGGTGAACGCCACACAACTATCTAGTTTCTTTCTGAGGCGATTCGGCCGACGGATGTCGTCCCTACTACGGCGACGCTCACGCCCTCTGTTGGTGTATACATTTAATATTTGTCTGTTTATAAGCAGATTAAAATAGGAATTCATAATATTTCTCAAACTTATCATATAAAAACATGTTTTTTAGTATTTATGAAGAATCAGCTAACATAATATCTATAGACGTTAATAATAGTAAAAAAGAATCATTTACTTAATATAATGGTCTGGATTTCATGACACTAACTTAAGAATTGAGTGTTTTATAAGCAGATAATAATATGAATTTTTAATATTCGTAAAGATTATCATATAAAAATGCATGTTTTATAGTGTTATTAAAGTATCAGCTTAAATGAAATGTATGCAAATTAATAATAGTAAATTAGAATCATTTTCTTAATATAGTGGTCCTGGTTACAAGAGATTAACATGAGAATTGTGTGTTTTATAAACAGTTAAAAAAATGAATTTTTAATAACCGTCAAAATTATCATATAAAATCATGTATTATAGTGTTTATGAAGAATCAGCTTACATAATATCTATAGAAGTTAATAATAGTAAATTAGAATCATTTACTTAATCTAATGGTCTGGATTTCATGACACTAACTTAAGAATTGAGTGTTTTATAAGCAGATAATAATATGAATTTTTAATATTCGTAAAGATTATCATATAAAAATGCATGTTTTATAGTGTTTATGAAGCATCAGCTCAAATGAAATGTATACAAGTTAATAATGGTTACTCTTATGAATGAAAATTACAAGTCAAAGGTGTTAACTAAAATTTTATTCAGATTATTAACGAATCTCAATTGTTTCACTGCCATTAATTTACTATCAATTTTATTCAATAACCCTTACACGCACATTACATAAACCCAATATTATTAGCAGTATCTTCTAGTCCATTTTCAGCATAGGATGTTGATACTTTCTTAAGTGGTAGAAATGTGAATTCATGTTTCTGCATGCCTTGAGTGATTTGACATACGTCAATCTGAAAAAATGTAGTAAGTTAATAATGTATAATTGTTAAAGAATAACTTGAGAATTTAGTATTTTATAAGCAGTTAAAAATATGAATATAAAATAAGAGTCAAAATAATCATATTAAAACATGTCTTATAGTGTTTATGAAGCATCAGCTTAAATGAAATGTATGCAAATTAATAATTTTAAATTAGAATCATTTTCTTAATATAGTGGTCCAGGTTTCAAGAGATTAACTTGAGAATTGTTTGTTTTATAAACAGTTAAAAAAATGAATTTTTAATATTCGTCAAAATTATCATACAAAATCATGTTTTATAGCGTTATTGAAGTATCAGCTTAAATGAAATGTATGCTAGTTAATAATGGTAAATTAGAATAATTTTCTTAATCTAATGGTCTGACTTTCATGACACTAACTTCAGAATTCACTGTTATATAAGCAGTTAAAAATATGAATATAAAATACGAGTCAAAATAATCATATAAAAACATGTTTTATAGTGTTTATGAAGTATCAGCTTATATGATATATATGGAAATTGGTAATGGTAAATAAGAATCATATACTTAATCTAATGGTCTGGATTTCATGACACTAACTTTTTGTTACACTACTATTAATTGACTATCAATTATATTCAATATTCATTACTCGTACTATGCATAAAACTATTATTATTATCAGGATCGTCCAGTCCATTTTCAACGTAGGATGTTGAAACTTTCCCATGTGGTAGAAATGGTAATTCATGTATCAATATGTCCTGAGTATATCTGGTGTACAGCCATCTAAAAAAAAATAGTAAGTTAAATCTGTATAATGGTTGGAGGACAAAACGTCACTACTAGATACCATAAGGAGAACGACAATTTTTATATAACAACTAGTACGTGGACAACACTGAGTAATTCAGAAGTGGAAACTATCAAAACATAAACTAACAGACAAACTTCATTTTTATACAAAATACATGAAAGGAATTTACAATTGAAACTTAAATACAAAAACGAATGTAGAACTGCAAAACATAGATAACAGATGATAATAAATAATAATTATGATAAGCCATAAAAGATTGTACAGATGTACCAGAATGTTTTGTAGAAGGAATTCAAATGTATTATGAGTGTAACTAAAGAATACATTTGTACAACAACTGAAAATCGCTCCTTTTCAATACGAAAAAATGTTAAGTTGTATTATTCGTCAAAATTAACTTATAAAATCATATTTTATAGTTTTTATGAAGTAAAAATATCAGGTAAAATGAAAAAAATGAAAGTTAAAAATTATAAATTAGAATCATTTTCTTGATCTAGTAGTAAAGGATCAAGACAGTTACTTGTGTTAACTTCGGGCATAAAATATGAACAATTCGTTTATAATATCAAAAATCTTAATTAATAAATAACGAGTAGACTCAAAATCTAAGTAAAAACAACGACCCGTTACGATACACAGCAGTACGGTGAACGCCACACAACTATCTAGTTTCTTTCTGAGGCGATTCGGCCGACGGATGTCGTCCCTACTACGGCGACGCTCACGCCCTCTGTTGGTGTATACATTTAATATTTGTCTGTTTATAAGCAGATTAAAATAGGAATTCATAATATTTCTCAAACTTATCATATAAAAACATGTTTTTTAGTATTTATGAAGAATCAGCTAACATAATATCTATAGACGTTAATAATAGTAAAAAAGAATCATTTACTTAATATAATGGTCTGGATTTCATGACACTAACTTAAGAATTGAGTGTTTTATAAGCAGATAATAATATGAATTTTTAATATTCGTAAAGATTATCATATAAAAATGCATGTTTTATAGTGTTATTAAAGTATCAGCTTAAATGAAATGTATGCAAATTAATAATAGTAAATTAGAATCATTTTCTTAATATAGTGGTCCTGGTTACAAGAGATTAACATGAGAATTGTGTGTTTTATAAACAGTTAAAAAAATGAATTTTTAATAACCGTCAAAATTATCATATAAAATCATGTATTATAGTGTTTATGAAGAATCAGCTTACATAATATCTATAGAAGTTAATAATAGTAAATTAGAATCATTTACTTAATCTAATGGTCTGGATTTCATGACACTAACTTAAGAATTGAGTGTTTTATAAGCAGATAATAATATGAATTTTTAATATTCGTAAAGATTATCATATAAAAATGCATGTTTTATAGTGTTTATGAAGCATCAGCTCAAATGAAATGTATACAAGTTAATAATGGTAACTCTTATGAATGAAAATTACAAGTCAAAGGTGTTAACTAATATTTTATTCAGATTATTAACGAATCTCAATTGTTTCACTGTCATTAATTTACTATCAATTATATTCAATAACCCTTACACGCACATTACATAAACCCAATATTATTAGCAGTATCTTCTAGTCCATTTTCAGCATAGGATGTTGATACTTTCTTAAGTGGTAGAAATGTGAATTCATGTTTCTGCATGCCTTGATTGATTTGACATACGTCAATCTGAAAAAATGTAGTAAGTTAATAATGTATAATTGTTAAAGAATAACTTGAGAATTTAGTATTTTATAAGCAGTTAAAAATATGAATATAAAATACGAGTCAAAATAATCATATTAAAACATGTCTTTTAGTGTTTATGAAGCATCAGCTTAAATGAAATGTATGCAAATTAATAATAGTAAATTAGAATCATTTTCTTAATATAGTGGTCCTGGTTACAAGAGATTAACATGAGAATTGTGTGTTTTATAAACAGTTAAAAAAATGAATTTTTAATAACCGTCAAAATTATCATATAAAATCATGTATTATAGTGTTTATGAAGAATCAGCTTACATAATATCTATAGAAGTTAATAATAGTAAATTAGAATCATTTACTTAATCTAATGGTCTGGATTTCATGACACTAACTTAAGAATTGAGTGTTTTATAAGCAGATAATAATATGAATTTTTAATATTCGTAAAGATTATCATATAAAAATGCATGTTTTATAGTGTTTATGAAGCATCAGCTCAAATGAAATGTATACAAGTTAATAATGGTTACTCTTATGAATGAAAATTACAAGTCAAAGGTGTTAACTAAAATTTTATTCAGATTATTAACGAATCTCAATTGTTTCACTGCCATTAATTTACTATCAATTTTATTCAATAACCCTTACACGCACATTACATAAACCCAATATTATTAGCAGTATCTTCTAGTCCATTTTCAGCATAGGATGTTGATACTTTCTTAAGTGGTAGAAATGTGAATTCATGTTTCTGCATGCCTTGAGTGATTTGACATACGTCAATCTGAAAAAATGTAGTAAGTTAATAATGTATAATTGTTAAAGAATAACTTGAGAATTTAGTATTTTATAAGCAGTTAAAAATATGAATATAAAATAAGAGTCAAAATAATCATATTAAAACATGTCTTATAGTGTTTATGAAGCATCAGCTTAAATGAAATGTATGCAAATTAATAATTTTAAATTAGAATCATTTTCTTAATATAGTGGTCCAGGTTTCAAGAGATTAACTTGAGAATTGTTTGTTTTATAAACAGTTAAAAAAATGAATTTTTAATATTCGTCAAAATTATCATACAAAATCATGTTTTATAGCGTTATTGAAGTATCAGCTTAAATGAAATGTATGCTAGTTAATAATGGTAAATTAGAATAATTTTCTTAATCTAATGGTCTGACTTTCATGACACTAACTTCAGAATTCACTGTTATATAAGCAGTTAAAAATATGAATATAAAATACGAGTCAAAATAATCATATAAAAACATGTTTTATAGTGTTTATGAAGTATCAGCTTATATGATATATATGGAAATTGGTAATGGTAAATAAGAATCATATACTTAATCTAATGGTCTGGATTTCATGACACTAACTTTTTGTTACACTACTATTAATTGACTATCAATTATATTCAATATTCATTACTCGTACTATGCATAAAACTATTATTATTATCAGGATCGTCCAGTCCATTTTCAACGTAGGATGTTGAAACTTTCCCATGTGGTAGAAATGGTAATTCATGTATCAATATGTCCTGAGTATATCTGGTGTACAGCCATCTAAAAAAAAATAGTAAGTTAAATCTGTATAATGGTTGGAGGACAAAACGTCACTACTAGATACCATAAGGAGAACGACAATTTTTATATAACAACTAGTACGTGGACAACACTGAGTAATTCAGAAGTGGAAACTATCAAAACATAAACTAACAGACAAACTTCATTTTTATACAAAATACATGAAAGGAATTTACAATTGAAACTTAAATACAAAAACGAATGTAGAACTGCAAAACATAGATAACAGATGATAATAAATAATAATTATGATAAGCCATAAAAGATTGTACAGATGTACCAGAATGTTTTGTAGAAGGAATTCAAATGTATTATGAGTGTAACTAAAGAATACATTTGTACAACAACTGAAAATCGCTCCTTTTCAATACGAAAAAATGTTAAGTTGTATTATTCGTCAAAATTAACTTATAAAATCATATTTTATAGTTTTTATGAAGTAAAAATATCAGGTAAAATGAAAAAAATGAAAGTTAAAAATTATAAATTAGAATCATTTTCTTGATCTAGTAGTAAAGGATCAAGACAGTTACTTGTGTTAACTTCGGGCATAAAATATGAACAATTCGTTTATAATATCAAAAATCTTAATTAATAAATAACGAGTAGACTCAAAATCTAAGTAAAAACAACGACCCGTTACGATACACAGCAGTACGGTGAACGCCACACAACTATCTAGTTTCTTTCTGAGGCGATTCGGCCGACGGATGTCGTCCCTACTACGGCGACGCTCACGCCCTCTGTTGGTGTATACATTTAATATTTGTCTGTTTATAAGCAGATTAAAATAGGAATTCATAATATTTCTCAAACTTATCATATAAAAACATGTTTTTTAGTATTTATGAAGAATCAGCTAACATAATATCTATAGACGTTAATAATAGTAAAAAAGAATCATTTACTTAATATAATGGTCTGGATTTCATGACACTAACTTAAGAATTGAGTGTTTTATAAGCAGATAATAATATGAATTTTTAATATTCGTAAAGATTATCATATAAAAATGCATGTTTTATAGTGTTATTAAAGTATCAGCTTAAATGAAATGTATGCAAATTAATAATAGTAAATTAGAATCATTTTCTTAATATAGTGGTCCTGGTTACAAGAGATTAACATGAGAATTGTGTGTTTTATAAACAGTTAAAAAAATGAATTTTTAATAACCGTCAAAATTATCATATAAAATCATGTATTATAGTGTTTATGAAGAATCAGCTTACATAATATCTATAGAAGTTAATAATAGTAAATTAGAATCATTTACTTAATCTAATGGTCTGGATTTCATGACACTAACTTAAGAATTGAGTGTTTTATAAGCAGATAATAATATGAATTTTTAATATTCGTAAAGATTATCATATAAAAATGCATGTTTTATAGTGTTTATGAAGCATCAGCTCAAATGAAATGTATACAAGTTAATAATGGTAACTCTTATGAATGAAAATTACAAGTCAAAGGTGTTAACTAATATTTTATTCAGATTATTAACGAATCTCAATTGTTTCACTGTCATTAATTTACTATCAATTATATTCAATAACCCTTACACGCACATTACATAAACCCAATATTATTAGCAGTATCTTCTAGTCCATTTTCAGCATAGGATGTTGATACTTTCTTAAGTGGTAGAAATGTGAATTCATGTTTCTGCATGCCTTGATTGATTTGACATACGTCAATCTGAAAAAATGTAGTAAGTTAATAATGTATAATTGTTAAAGAATAACTTGAGAATTTAGTATTTTATAAGCAGTTAAAAATATGAATATAAAATACGAGTCAAAATAATCATATTAAAACATGTCTTTTAGTGTTTATGAAGCATCAGCTTAAATGAAATGTATGCAAATTAATAATAGTAAATTAGAATCATTTTCTTAATATAGTGGTCCTGGTTACAAGAGATTAACATGAGAATTGTGTGTTTTATAAACAGTTAAAAAAATGAATTTTTAATAACCGTCAAAATTATCATATAAAATCATGTATTATAGTGTTTATGAAGAATCAGCTTACATAATATCTATAGAAGTTAATAATAGTAAATTAGAATCATTTACTTAATCTAATGGTCTGGATTTCATGACACTAACTTAAGAATTGAGTGTTTTATAAGCAGATAATAATATGAATTTTTAATATTCGTAAAGATTATCATATAAAAATGCATGTTTTATAGTGTTTATGAAGCATCAGCTCAAATGAAATGTATACAAGTTAATAATGGTTACTCTTATGAATGAAAATTACAAGTCAAAGGTGTTAACTAAAATTTTATTCAGATTATTAACGAATCTCAATTGTTTCACTGCCATTAATTTACTATCAATTATATTCAATAACCCTTACACGCACATTACATAAACCCAATATTATTAGCAGTATCTTCTAGTCCATTTTCAGCATAGGATGTTGATACTTTCTTAAGTGGTAGAAATGTGAATTCATGTTTCTGCATGCCTTGAGTGATTTGACATACGTCAATCTGAAAAAATGTAGTAAGTTAATAATGTATAATTGTTAAAGAATAACTTGAGAATTTAGTATTTTATAAGCAGTTAAAAATATGAATATAAAATAAGAGTCAAAATAATCATATTAAAACATGTCTTATAGTGTTTATGAAGCATCAGCTTAAATGAAATGTATGCAAATTAATAATTTTAAATTAGAATCATTTTCTTAATATAGTGGTCCAGGTTTCAAGAGATTAACTTGAGAATTGTTTGTTTTATAAACAGTTAAAAAAATGAATTTTTAATATTCGTCAAAATTATCATACAAAATCATGTTTTATAGCGTTATTGAAGTATCAGCTTAAATGAAATGTATGCTAGTTAATAATGGTAAATTAGAATAATTTTCTTAATCTAATGGTCTGACTTTCATGACACTAACTTCAGAATTCACTGTTATATAAGCAGTTAAAAATATGAATATAAAATACGAGTCAAAATAATCATATAAAAACATGTTTTATAGTGTTTATGAAGTATCAGCTTATATGATATATATGGAAATTGGTAATGGTAAATAAGAATCATATACTTAATCTAATGGTCTGGATTTCATGACACTAACTTTTTGTTACACTACTATTAATTGACTATCAATTATATTCAATATTCATTACTCGTACTATGCATAAAACTATTATTATTATCAGGATCGTCCAGTCCATTTTCAACGTAGGATGTTGAAACTTTCCCATGTGGTAGAAATGGTAATTCATGTATCAATATGTCCTGAGTATATCTGGTGTACAGCCATCTAAAAAAAAATAGTAAGTTAAATCTGTATAATGGTTGGAGGACAAAACGTCACTACTAGATACCATAAGGAGAACGACAATTTTTATATAACAACTAGTACGTGGACAACACTGAGTAATTCAGAAGTGGAAACTATCAAAACATAAACTAACAGACAAACTTCATTTTTATACAAAATACATGAAAGGAATTTACAATTGAAACTTAAATACAAAAACGAATGTAGAACTGCAAAACATAGATAACAGATGATAATAAATAATAATTATGATAAGCCATAAAAGATAGTACAGATGTACCAGAATGTTTTGTAGAAGGAATTCAAATGTATTATGAGTGTAACTAAAGAATACATTTGTACAACAACTGAAAATCGCTCCTTTTCAATACGAAAAAATGTTAAGTTGTATTATTCGTCAAAATTAACTTATAAAATCATATTTTATAGTTTTTATGAAGTAAAAATATCAGGTAAAATGAAAAAAATGAAAGTTAAAAATTATAAATTAGAATCATTTTCTTGATCTAGTAGTAAAGGATCAAGACAGTTACTTGTGTTAACTTCGGGCATAAAATATGAACAATTCGTTTATAATATCAAAAATCTTAATTAATAAATAACGAGTAGACTCAAAATCTAAGTAAAAACAACGACCCGTTACGATACACAGCAGTACGGTGAACGCCACACAACTATCTAGTTTCTTTCTGAGGCGATTCGGCCGACGGATGTCGTCCCTACTACGGCGACGCTCACGCCCTCTGTTGGTGTATACATTTAATATTTGTCTGTTTATAAGCAGATTAAAATAGGAATTCATAATATTTCTCAAACTTATCATATAAAAACATGTTTTTTAGTATTTATGAAGAATCAGCTAACATAATATCTATAGACGTTAATAATAGTAAAAAAGAATCATTTACTTAATATAATGGTCTGGATTTCATGACACTAACTTAAGAATTGAGTGTTTTATAAGCAGATAATAATATGAATTTTTAATATTCGTAAAGATTATCATATAAAAATGCATGTTTTATAGTGTTATTAAAGTATCAGCTTAAATGAAATGTATGCAAATTAATAATAGTAAATTAGAATCATTTTCTTAATATAGTGGTCCTGGTTACAAGAGATTAACATGAGAATTGTGTGTTTTATAAACAGTTAAAAAAATGAATTTTTAATAACCGTCAAAATTATCATATAAAATCATGTATTATAGTGTTTATGAAGAATCAGCTTACATAATATCTATAGAAGTTAATAATAGTAAATTAGAATCATTTACTTAATCTAATGGTCTGGATTTCATGACACTAACTTAAGAATTGAGTGTTTTATAAGCAGATAATAATATGAATTTTTAATATTCGTAAAGATTATCATATAAAAATGCATGTTTTATAGTGTTTATGAAGCATCAGCTCAAATGAAATGTATACAAGTTAATAATGGTAACTCTTATGAATGAAAATTACAAGTCAAAGGTGTTAACTAATATTTTATTCAGATTATTAACGAATCTCAATTGTTTCACTGTCATTAATTTACTATCAATTATATTCAATAACCCTTACACGCACATTACATAAACCCAATATTATTAGCAGTATCTTCTAGTCCATTTTCAGCATAGGATGTTGATACTTTCTTAAGTGGTAGAAATGTGAATTCATGTTTCTGCATGCCTTGATTGATTTGACATACGTCAATCTGAAAAAATGTAGTAAGTTAATAATGTATAATTGTTAAAGAATAACTTGAGAATTTAGTATTTTATAAGCAGTTAAAAATATGAATATAAAATACGAGTCAAAATAATCATATTAAAACATGTCTTTTAGTGTTTATGAAGCATCAGCTTAAATGAAATGTATGCAAATTAATAATAGTAAATTAGAATCATTTTCTTAATATAGTGGTCCTGGTTACAAGAGATTAACATGAGAATTGTGTGTTTTATAAACAGTTAAAAAAATGAATTTTTAATAACCGTCAAAATTATCATATAAAATCATGTATTATAGTGTTTATGAAGAATCAGCTTACATAATATCTATAGAAGTTAATAATAGTAAATTAGAATCATTTACTTAATCTAATGGTCTGGATTTCATGACACTAACTTAAGAATTGAGTGTTTTATAAGCAGATAATAATATGAATTTTTAATATTCGTAAAGATTATCATATAAAAATGCATGTTTTATAGTGTTTATGAAGCATCAGCTCAAATGAAATGTATACAAGTTAATAATGGTTACTCTTATGAATGAAAATTACAAGTCAAAGGTGTTAACTAAAATTTTATTCAGATTATTAACGAATCTCAATTGTTTCACTGCCATTAATTTACTATCAATTATATTCAATAACCCTTACACGCACATTACATAAACCCAATATTATTAGCAGTATCTTCTAGTCCATTTTCAGCATAGGATGTTGATACTTTCTTAAGTGGTAGAAATGTGAATTCATGTTTCTGCATGCCTTGAGTGATTTGACATACGTCAATCTGAAAAAATGTAGTAAGTTAATAATGTATAATTGTTAAAGAATAACTTGAGAATTTAGTATTTTATAAGCAGTTAAAAATATGAATATAAAATAAGAGTCAAAATAATCATATTAAAACATGTCTTATAGTGTTTATGAAGCATCAGCTTAAATGAAATGTATGCAAATTAATAATTTTAAATTAGAATCATTTTCTTAATATAGTGGTCCAGGTTTCAAGAGATTAACTTGAGAATTGTTTGTTTTATAAACAGTTAAAAAAATGAATTTTTAATATTCGTCAAAATTATCATACAAAATCATGTTTTATAGCGTTATTGAAGTATCAGCTTAAATGAAATGTATGCTAGTTAATAATGGTAAATTAGAATAATTTTCTTAATCTAATGGTCTGACTTTCATGACACTAACTTCAGAATTCACTGTTATATAAGCAGTTAAAAATATGAATATAAAATACGAGTCAAAATAATCATATAAAAACATGTTTTATAGTGTTTATGAAGTATCAGCTTATATGATATATATGGAAATTGGTAATGGTAAATAAGAATCATATACTTAATCTAATGGTCTGGATTTCATGACACTAACTTTTTGTTACACTACTATTAATTGACTATCAATTATATTCAATATTCATTACTCGTACTATGCATAAAACTATTATTATTATCAGGATCGTCCAGTCCATTTTCAACGTAGGATGTTGAAACTTTCCCATGTGGTAGAAATGGTAATTCATGTATCAATATGTCCTGAGTATATCTGGTGTACAGCCATCTAAAAAAAAATAGTAAGTTAAATCTGTATAATGGTTGGAGGACAAAACGTCACTACTAGATACCATAAGGAGAACGACAATTTTTATATAACAACTAGTACGTGGACAACACTGAGTAATTCAGAAGTGGAAACTATCAAAACATAAACTAACAGACAAACTTCATTTTTATACAAAATACATGAAAGGAATTTACAATTGAAACTTAAATACAAAAACGAATGTAGAACTGCAAAACATAGATAACAGATGATAATAAATAATAATTATGATAAGCCATAAAAGATAGTACAGATGTACCAGAATGTTTTGTAGAAGGAATTCAAATGTATTATGAGTGTAACTAAAGAATACATTTGTACAACAACTGAAAATCGCTCCTTTTCAATACGAAAAAATGTTAAGTTGTATTATTCGTCAAAATTAACTTATAAAATCATATTTTATAGTTTTTATGAAGTAAAAATATCAGGTAAAATGAAAAAAATGAAAGTTAAAAATTATAAATTAGAATCATTTTCTTGATCTAGTAGTAAAGGATCAAGACAGTTACTTGTGTTAACTTCGGGCATAAAATATGAACAATTCGTTTATAATATCAAAAATCTTAATTAATAAATAACGAGTAGACTCAAAATCTAAGTAAAAACAACGACCCGTTACGATACACAGCAGTACGGTGAACGCCACACAACTATCTAGTTTCTTTCTGAGGCGATTCGGCCGACGGATGTCGTCCCTACTACGGCGACGCTCACGCCCTCTGTTGGTGTATACATTTAATATTTGTCTGTTTATAAGCAGATTAAAATAGGAATTCATAATATTTCTCAAACTTATCATATAAAAACATGTTTTTTAGTATTTATGAAGAATCAGCTAACATAATATCTATAGACGTTAATAATAGTAAAAAAGAATCATTTACTTAATATAATGGTCTGGATTTCATGACACTAACTTAAGAATTGAGTGTTTTATAAGCAGATAATAATATGAATTTTTAATATTCGTAAAGATTATCATATAAAAATGCATGTTTTATAGTGTTATTAAAGTATCAGCTTAAATGAAATGTATGCAAATTAATAATAGTAAATTAGAATCATTTTCTTAATATAGTGGTCCTGGTTACAAGAGATTAACATGAGAATTGTGTGTTTTATAAACAGTTAAAAAAATGAATTTTTAATAACCGTCAAAATTATCATATAAAATCATGTATTATAGTGTTTATGAAGAATCAGCTTACATAATATCTATAGAAGTTAATAATAGTAAATTAGAATCATTTACTTAATCTAATGGTCTGGATTTCATGACACTAACTTAAGAATTGAGTGTTTTATAAGCAGATAATAATATGAATTTTTAATATTCGTAAAGATTATCATATAAAAATGCATGTTTTATAGTGTTTATGAAGCATCAGCTCAAATGAAATGTATACAAGTTAATAATGGTAACTCTTATGAATGAAAATTACAAGTCAAAGGTGTTAACTAATATTTTATTCAGATTATTAACGAATCTCAATTGTTTCACTGTCATTAATTTACTATCAATTATATTCAATAACCCTTACACGCACATTACATAAACCCAATATTATTAGCAGTATCTTCTAGTCCATTTTCAGCATAGGATGTTGATACTTTCTTAAGTGGTAGAAATGTGAATTCATGTTTCTGCATGCCTTGATTGATTTGACATACGTCAATCTGAAAAAATGTAGTAAGTTAATAATGTATAATTGTTAAAGAATAACTTGAGAATTTAGTATTTTATAAGCAGTTAAAAATATGAATATAAAATACGAGTCAAAATAATCATATTAAAACATGTCTTTTAGTGTTTATGAAGCATCAGCTTAAATGAAATGTATGCAAATTAATAATAGTAAATTAGAATCATTTTCTTAATATAGTGGTCCTGGTTACAAGAGATTAACATGAGAATTGTGTGTTTTATAAACAGTTAAAAAAATGAATTTTTAATAACCGTCAAAATTATCATATAAAATCATGTATTATAGTGTTTATGAAGAATCAGCTTACATAATATCTATAGAAGTTAATAATAGTAAATTAGAATCATTTACTTAATCTAATGGTCTGGATTTCATGACACTAACTTAAGAATTGAGTGTTTTATAAGCAGATAATAATATGAATTTTTAATATTCGTAAAGATTATCATATAAAAATGCATGTTTTATAGTGTTTATGAAGCATCAGCTCAAATGAAATGTATACAAGTTAATAATGGTTACTCTTATGAATGAAAATTACAAGTCAAAGGTGTTAACTAAAATTTTATTCAGATTATTAACGAATCTCAATTGTTTCACTGCCATTAATTTACTATCAATTATATTCAATAACCCTTACACGCACATTACATAAACCCAATATTATTAGCAGTATCTTCTAGTCCATTTTCAGCATAGGATGTTGATACTTTCTTAAGTGGTAGAAATGTGAATTCATGTTTCTGCATGCCTTGAGTGATTTGACATACGTCAATCTGAAAAAATGTAGTAAGTTAATAATGTATAATTGTTAAAGAATAACTTGAGAATTTAGTATTTTATAAGCAGTTAAAAATATGAATATAAAATAAGAGTCAAAATAATCATATTAAAACATGTCTTATAGTGTTTATGAAGCATCAGCTTAAATGAAATGTATGCAAATTAATAATTTTAAATTAGAATCATTTTCTTAATATAGTGGTCCAGGTTTCAAGAGATTAACTTGAGAATTGTTTGTTTTATAAACAGTTAAAAAAATGAATTTTTAATATTCGTCAAAATTATCATACAAAATCATGTTTTATAGCGTTATTGAAGTATCAGCTTAAATGAAATGTATGCTAGTTAATAATGGTAAATTAGAATAATTTTCTTAATCTAATGGTCTGACTTTCATGACACTAACTTCAGAATTCACTGTTATATAAGCAGTTAAAAATATGAATATAAAATACGAGTCAAAATAATCATATAAAAACATGTTTTATAGTGTTTATGAAGTATCAGCTTATATGATATATATGGAAATTGGTAATGGTAAATAAGAATCATATACTTAATCTAATGGTCTGGATTTCATGACACTAACTTTTTGTTACACTACTATTAATTGACTATCAATTATATTCAATATTCATTACTCGTACTATGCATAAAACTATTATTATTATCAGGATCGTCCAGTCCATTTTCAACGTAGGATGTTGAAACTTTCCCATGTGGTAGAAATGGTAATTCATGTATCAATATGTCCTGAGTATATCTGGTGTACAGCCATCTAAAAAAAAATAGTAAGTTAAATCTGTATAATGGTTGGAGGACAAAACGTCACTACTAGATACCATAAGGAGAACGACAATTTTTATATAACAACTAGTACGTGGACAACACTGAGTAATTCAGAAGTGGAAACTATCAAAACATAAACTAACAGACAAACTTCATTTTTATACAAAATACATGAAAGGAATTTACAATTGAAACTTAAATACAAAAACGAATGTAGAACTGCAAAACATAGATAACAGATGATAATAAATAATAATTATGATAAGCCATAAAAGATAGTACAGATGTACCAGAATGTTTTGTAGAAGGAATTCAAATGTATTATGAGTGTAACTAAAGAATACATTTGTACAACAACTGAAAATCGCTCCTTTTCAATACGAAAAAATGTTAAGTTGTATTATTCGTCAAAATTAACTTATAAAATCATATTTTATAGTTTTTATGAAGTAAAAATATCAGGTAAAATGAAAAAAATGAAAGTTAAAAATTATAAATTAGAATCATTTTCTTGATCTAGTAGTAAAGGATCAAGACAGTTACTTGTGTTAACTTCGGGCATAAAATATGAACAATTCGTTTATAATATCAAAAATCTTAATTAATAAATAACGAGTAGACTCAAAATCTAAGTAAAAACAACGACCCGTTACGATACACAGCAGTACGGTGAACGCCACACAACTATCTAGTTTCTTTCTGAGGCGATTCGGCCGACGGATGTCGTCCCTACTACGGCGACGCTCACGCCCTCTGTTGGTGTATACATTTAATATTTGTCTGTTTATAAGCAGATTAAAATAGGAATTCATAATATTTCTCAAACTTATCATATAAAAACATGTTTTTTAGTATTTATGAAGAATCAGCTAACATAATATCTATAGACGTTAATAATAGTAAAAAAGAATCATTTACTTAATATAATGGTCTGGATTTCATGACACTAACTTAAGAATTGAGTGTTTTATAAGCAGATAATAATATGAATTTTTAATATTCGTAAAGATTATCATATAAAAATGCATGTTTTATAGTGTTATTAAAGTATCAGCTTAAATGAAATGTATGCAAATTAATAATAGTAAATTAGAATCATTTTCTTAATATAGTGGTCCTGGTTACAAGAGATTAACATGAGAATTGTGTGTTTTATAAACAGTTAAAAAAATGAATTTTTAATAACCGTCAAAATTATCATATAAAATCATGTATTATAGTGTTTATGAAGAATCAGCTTACATAATATCTATAGAAGTTAATAATAGTAAATTAGAATCATTTACTTAATCTAATGGTCTGGATTTCATGACACTAACTTAAGAATTGAGTGTTTTATAAGCAGATAATAATATGAATTTTTAATATTCGTAAAGATTATCATATAAAAATGCATGTTTTATAGTGTTTATGAAGCATCAGCTCAAATGAAATGTATACAAGTTAATAATGGTAACTCTTATGAATGAAAATTACAAGTCAAAGGTGTTAACTAATATTTTATTCAGATTATTAACGAATCTCAATTGTTTCACTGTCATTAATTTACTATCAATTATATTCAATAACCCTTACACGCACATTACATAAACCCAATATTATTAGCAGTATCTTCTAGTCCATTTTCAGCATAGGATGTTGATACTTTCTTAAGTGGTAGAAATGTGAATTCATGTTTCTGCATGCCTTGATTGATTTGACATACGTCAATCTGAAAAAATGTAGTAAGTTAATAATGTATAATTGTTAAAGAATAACTTGAGAATTTAGTATTTTATAAGCAGTTAAAAATATGAATATAAAATACGAGTCAAAATAATCATATTAAAACATGTCTTTTAGTGTTTATGAAGCATCAGCTTAAATGAAATGTATGCAAATTAATAATAGTAAATTAGAATCATTTTCTTAATATAGTGGTCCTGGTTACAAGAGATTAACATGAGAATTGTGTGTTTTATAAACAGTTAAAAAAATGAATTTTTAATAACCGTCAAAATTATCATATAAAATCATGTATTATAGTGTTTATGAAGAATCAGCTTACATAATATCTATAGAAGTTAATAATAGTAAATTAGAATCATTTACTTAATCTAATGGTCTGGATTTCATGACACTAACTTAAGAATTGAGTGTTTTATAAGCAGATAATAATATGAATTTTTAATATTCGTAAAGATTATCATATAAAAATGCATGTTTTATAGTGTTTATGAAGCATCAGCTCAAATGAAATGTATACAAGTTAATAATGGTTACTCTTATGAATGAAAATTACAAGTCAAAGGTGTTAACTAAAATTTTATTCAGATTATTAACGAATCTCAATTGTTTCACTGCCATTAATTTACTATCAATTATATTCAATAACCCTTACACGCACATTACATAAACCCAATATTATTAGCAGTATCTTCTAGTCCATTTTCAGCATAGGATGTTGATACTTTCTTAAGTGGTAGAAATGTGAATTCATGTTTCTGCATGCCTTGAGTGATTTGACATACGTCAATCTGAAAAAATGTAGTAAGTTAATAATGTATAATTGTTAAAGAATAACTTGAGAATTTAGTATTTTATAAGCAGTTAAAAATATGAATATAAAATAAGAGTCAAAATAATCATATTAAAACATGTCTTATAGTGTTTATGAAGCATCAGCTTAAATGAAATGTATGCAAATTAATAATTTTAAATTAGAATCATTTTCTTAATATAGTGGTCCAGGTTTCAAGAGATTAACTTGAGAATTGTTTGTTTTATAAACAGTTAAAAAAATGAATTTTTAATATTCGTCAAAATTATCATACAAAATCATGTTTTATAGCGTTATTGAAGTATCAGCTTAAATGAAATGTATGCTAGTTAATAATGGTAAATTAGAATAATTTTCTTAATCTAATGGTCTGACTTTCATGACACTAACTTCAGAATTCACTGTTATATAAGCAGTTAAAAATATGAATATAAAATACGAGTCAAAATAATCATATAAAAACATGTTTTATAGTGTTTATGAAGTATCAGCTTATATGATATATATGGAAATTGATAATGGTAAATAAGAATCATATACTTAATCTAATGGTCTGGATTTCATGACACTAACTTTTTGTTACACTACTATTAATTGACTATCAATTATATTCAATATTCATTACTCGTACTATGCATAAAACTATTATTATTATCAGGATCGTCCAGTCCATTTTCAACGTAGGATGTTGAAACTTTCCCATGTGGTAGAAATGGTAATTCATGTATCAATATGTCCTGAGTATATCTGGTGTACAGCCATCTAAAAAAAAATAGTAAGTTAAATCTGTATAATGGTTGGAGGACAAAACGTCACTACTAGATACCATAAGGAGAACGACAATTTTTATATAACAACTAGTACGTGGACAACACTGAGTAATTCAGAAGTGGAAACTATCAAAACATAAACTAACAGACAAACTTCATTTTTATACAAAATACATGAAAGGAATTTACAATTGAAACTTAAATACAAAAACGAATGTAGAACTGCAAAACATAGATAACAGATGATAATAAATAATAATTATGATAAGCCATAAAAGATTGTACAGATGTACCAGAATGTTTTGTAGAAGGAATTCAAATGTATTATGAGTGTAACTAAAGAATACATTTGTACAACAACTGAAAATCGCTCCTTTTCAATACGAAAAAATGTTAAGTTGTATTATTCGTCAAAATTAACTTATAAAATCATATTTTATAGTTTTTATGAAGTAAAAATATCAGGTAAAATGAAAAAAATGAAAGTTAAAAATTATAAATTAGAATCATTTTCTTGATCTAGTAGTAAAGGATCAAGACAGTTACTTGTGTTAACTTCGGGCATAAAATATGAACAATTCGTTTATAATATCAAAAATCTTAATTAATAAATAACGAGTAGACTCAAAATCTAAGTAAAAACAACGACCCGTTACGATACACAGCAGTACGGTGAACGCCACACAACTATCTAGTTTCTTTCTGAGGCGATTCGGCCGACGGATGTCGTCCCTACTACGGCGACGCTCACGCCCTCTGTTGGTGTATACATTTAATATTTGTCTGTTTATAAGCAGATTAAAATAGGAATTCATAATATTTCTCAAACTTATCATATAAAAACATGTTTTTTAGTATTTATGAAGAATCAGCTAACATAATATCTATAGACGTTAATAATAGTAAAAAAGAATCATTTACTTAATATAATGGTCTGGATTTCATGACACTAACTTAAGAATTGAGTGTTTTATAAGCAGATAATAATATGAATTTTTAATATTCGTAAAGATTATCATATAAAAATGCATGTTTTATAGTGTTATTAAAGTATCAGCTTAAATGAAATGTATGCAAATTAATAATAGTAAATTAGAATCATTTTCTTAATATAGTGGTCCTGGTTACAAGAGATTAACATGAGAATTGTGTGTTTTATAAACAGTTAAAAAAATGAATTTTTAATAACCGTCAAAATTATCATATAAAATCATGTATTATAGTGTTTATGAAGAATCAGCTTACATAATATCTATAGAAGTTAATAATAGTAAATTAGAATCATTTACTTAATCTAATGGTCTGGATTTCATGACACTAACTTAAGAATTGAGTGTTTTATAAGCAGATAATAATATGAATTTTTAATATTCGTAAAGATTATCATATAAAAATGCATGTTTTATAGTGTTTATGAAGCATCAGCTCAAATGAAATGTATACAAGTTAATAATGGTAACTCTTATGAATGAAAATTACAAGTCAAAGGTGTTAACTAATATTTTATTCAGATTATTAACGAATCTCAATTGTTTCACTGTCATTAATTTACTATCAATTATATTCAATAACCCTTACACGCACATTACATAAACCCAATATTATTAGCAGTATCTTCTAGTCCATTTTCAGCATAGGATGTTGATACTTTCTTAAGTGGTAGAAATGTGAATTCATGTTTCTGCATGCCTTGATTGATTTGACATACGTCAATCTGAAAAAATGTAGTAAGTTAATAATGTATAATTGTTAAAGAATAACTTGAGAATTTAGTATTTTATAAGCAGTTAAAAATATGAATATAAAATACGAGTCAAAATAATCATATTAAAACATGTCTTTTAGTGTTTATGAAGCATCAGCTTAAATGAAATGTATGCAAATTAATAATAGTAAATTAGAATCATTTTCTTAATATAGTGGTCCTGGTTACAAGAGATTAACATGAGAATTGTGTGTTTTATAAACAGTTAAAAAAATGAATTTTTAATAACCGTCAAAATTATCATATAAAATCATGTATTATAGTGTTTATGAAGAATCAGCTTACATAATATCTATAGAAGTTAATAATAGTAAATTAGAATCATTTACTTAATCTAATGGTCTGGATTTCATGACACTAACTTAAGAATTGAGTGTTTTATAAGCAGATAATAATATGAATTTTTAATATTCGTAAAGATTATCATATAAAAATGCATGTTTTATAGTGTTTATGAAGCATCAGCTCAAATGAAATGTATACAAGTTAATAATGGTTACTCTTATGAATGAAAATTACAAGTCAAAGGTGTTAACTAAAATTTTATTCAGATTATTAACGAATCTCAATTGTTTCACTGCCATTAATTTACTATCAATTATATTCAATAACCCTTACACGCACATTACATAAACCCAATATTATTAGCAGTATCTTCTAGTCCATTTTCAGCATAGGATGTTGATACTTTCTTAAGTGGTAGAAATGTGAATTCATGTTTCTGCATGCCTTGAGTGATTTGACATACGTCAATCTGAAAAAATGTAGTAAGTTAATAATGTATAATTGTTAAAGAATAACTTGAGAATTTAGTATTTTATAAGCAGTTAAAAATATGAATATAAAATAAGAGTCAAAATAATCATATTAAAACATGTCTTATAGTGTTTATGAAGCATCAGCTTAAATGAAATGTATGCAAATTAATAATTTTAAATTAGAATCATTTTCTTAATATAGTGGTCCAGGTTTCAAGAGATTAACTTGAGAATTGTTTGTTTTATAAACAGTTAAAAAAATGAATTTTTAATATTCGTCAAAATTATCATACAAAATCATGTTTTATAGCGTTATTGAAGTATCAGCTTAAATGAAATGTATGCTAGTTAATAATGGTAAATTAGAATAATTTTCTTAATCTAATGGTCTGACTTTCATGACACTAACTTCAGAATTCACTGTTATATAAGCAGTTAAAAATATGAATATAAAATACGAGTCAAAATAATCATATAAAAACATGTTTTATAGTGTTTATGAAGTATCAGCTTATATGATATATATGGAAATTGATAATGGTAAATAAGAATCATATACTTAATCTAATGGTCTGGATTTCATGACACTAACTTTTTGTTACACTACTATTAATTGACTATCAATTATATTCAATATTCATTACTCGTACTATGCATAAAACTATTATTATTATCAGGATCGTCCAGTCCATTTTCAACGTAGGATGTTGAAACTTTCCCATGTGGTAGAAATGGTAATTCATGTATCAATATGTCCTGAGTATATCTGGTGTACAGCCATCTAAAAAAAAATAGTAAGTTAAATCTGTATAATGGTTGGAGGACAAAACGTCACTACTAGATACCATAAGGAGAACGACAATTTTTATATAACAACTAGTACGTGGACAACACTGAGTAATTCAGAAGTGGAAACTATCAAAACATAAACTAACAGACAAACTTCATTTTTATACAAAATACATGAAAGGAATTTACAATTGAAACTTAAATACAAAAACGAATGTAGAACTGCAAAACATAGATAACAGATGATAATAAATAATAATTATGATAAGCCATAAAAGATTGTACAGATGTACCAGAATGTTTTGTAGAAGGAATTCAAATGTATTATGAGTGTAACTAAAGAATACATTTGTACAACAACTGAAAATCGCTCCTTTTCAATACGAAAAAATGTTAAGTTGTATTATTCGTCAAAATTAACTTATAAAATCATATTTTATAGTTTTTATGAAGTAAAAATATCAGGTAAAATGAAAAAAATGAAAGTTAAAAATTATAAATTAGAATCATTTTCTTGATCTAGTAGTAAAGGATCAAGACAGTTACTTGTGTTAACTTCGGGCATAAAATATGAACAATTCGTTTATAATATCAAAAATCTTAATTAATAAATAACGAGTAGACTCAAAATCTAAGTAAAAACAACGACCCGTTACGATACACAGCAGTACGGTGAACGCCACACAACTATCTAGTTTCTTTCTGAGGCGATTCGGCCGACGGATGTCGTCCCTACTACGGCGACGCTCACGCCCTCTGTTGGTGTATACATTTAATATTTGTCTGTTTATAAGCAGATTAAAATAGGAATTCATAATATTTCTCAAACTTATCATATAAAAACATGTTTTTTAGTATTTATGAAGAATCAGCTAACATAATATCTATAGACGTTAATAATAGTAAAAAAGAATCATTTACTTAATATAATGGTCTGGATTTCATGACACTAACTTAAGAATTGAGTGTTTTATAAGCAGATAATAATATGAATTTTTAATATTCGTAAAGATTATCATATAAAAATGCATGTTTTATAGTGTTATTAAAGTATCAGCTTAAATGAAATGTATGCAAATTAATAATAGTAAATTAGAATCATTTTCTTAATATAGTGGTCCTGGTTACAAGAGATTAACATGAGAATTGTGTGTTTTATAAACAGTTAAAAAAATGAATTTTTAATAACCGTCAAAATTATCATATAAAATCATGTATTATAGTGTTTATGAAGAATCAGCTTACATAATATCTATAGAAGTTAATAATAGTAAATTAGAATCATTTACTTAATCTAATGGTCTGGATTTCATGACACTAACTTAAGAATTGAGTGTTTTATAAGCAGATAATAATATGAATTTTTAATATTCGTAAAGATTATCATATAAAAATGCATGTTTTATAGTGTTTATGAAGCATCAGCTCAAATGAAATGTATACAAGTTAATAATGGTAACTCTTATGAATGAAAATTACAAGTCAAAGGTGTTAACTAATATTTTATTCAGATTATTAACGAATCTCAATTGTTTCACTGTCATTAATTTACTATCAATTATATTCAATAACCCTTACACGCACATTACATAAACCCAATATTATTAGCAGTATCTTCTAGTCCATTTTCAGCATAGGATGTTGATACTTTCTTAAGTGGTAGAAATGTGAATTCATGTTTCTGCATGCCTTGATTGATTTGACATACGTCAATCTGAAAAAATGTAGTAAGTTAATAATGTATAATTGTTAAAGAATAACTTGAGAATTTAGTATTTTATAAGCAGTTAAAAATATGAATATAAAATACGAGTCAAAATAATCATATTAAAACATGTCTTTTAGTGTTTATGAAGCATCAGCTTAAATGAAATGTATGCAAATTAATAATAGTAAATTAGAATCATTTTCTTAATATAGTGGTCCTGGTTACAAGAGATTAACATGAGAATTGTGTGTTTTATAAACAGTTAAAAAAATGAATTTTTAATAACCGTCAAAATTATCATATAAAATCATGTATTATAGTGTTTATGAAGAATCAGCTTACATAATATCTATAGAAGTTAATAATAGTAAATTAGAATCATTTACTTAATCTAATGGTCTGGATTTCATGACACTAACTTAAGAATTGAGTGTTTTATAAGCAGATAATAATATGAATTTTTAATATTCGTAAAGATTATCATATAAAAATGCATGTTTTATAGTGTTTATGAAGCATCAGCTCAAATGAAATGTATACAAGTTAATAATGGTTACTCTTATGAATGAAAATTACAAGTCAAAGGTGTTAACTAAAATTTTATTCAGATTATTAACGAATCTCAATTGTTTCACTGCCATTAATTTACTATCAATTATATTCAATAACCCTTACACGCACATTACATAAACCCAATATTATTAGCAGTATCTTCTAGTCCATTTTCAGCATAGGATGTTGATACTTTCTTAAGTGGTAGAAATGTGAATTCATGTTTCTGCATGCCTTGAGTGATTTGACATACGTCAATCTGAAAAAATGTAGTAAGTTAATAATGTATAATTGTTAAAGAATAACTTGAGAATTTAGTATTTTATAAGCAGTTAAAAATATGAATATAAAATAAGAGTCAAAATAATCATATTAAAACATGTCTTATAGTGTTTATGAAGCATCAGCTTAAATGAAATGTATGCAAATTAATAATTTTAAATTAGAATCATTTTCTTAATATAGTGGTCCAGGTTTCAAGAGATTAACTTGAGAATTGTTTGTTTTATAAACAGTTAAAAAAATGAATTTTTAATATTCGTCAAAATTATCATACAAAATCATGTTTTATAGCGTTATTGAAGTATCAGCTTAAATGAAATGTATGCTAGTTAATAATGGTAAATTAGAATAATTTTCTTAATCTAATGGTCTGACTTTCATGACACTAACTTCAGAATTCACTGTTATATAAGCAGTTAAAAATATGAATATAAAATACGAGTCAAAATAATCATATAAAAACATGTTTTATAGTGTTTATGAAGTATCAGCTTATATGATATATATGGAAATTGGTAATGGTAAATAAGAATCATATACTTAATCTAATGGTCTGGATTTCATGACACTAACTTTTTGTTACACTACTATTAATTGACTATCAATTATATTCAATATTCATTACTCGTACTATGCATAAAACTATTATTATTATCAGGATCGTCCAGTCCATTTTCAACGTAGGATGTTGAAACTTTCCCATGTGGTAGAAATGGTAATTCATGTATCAATATGTCCTGAGTATATCTGGTGTACAGCCATCTAAAAAAAAATAGTAAGTTAAATCTGTATAATGGTTGGAGGACAAAACGTCACTACTAGATACCATAAGGAGAACGACAATTTTTATATAACAACTAGTACGTGGACAACACTGAGTAATTCAGAAGTGGAAACTATCAAAACATAAACTAACAGACAAACTTCATTTTTATACAAAATACATGAAAGGAATTTACAATTGAAACTTAAATACAAAAACGAATGTAGAACTGCAAAACATAGATAACAGATGATAATAAATAATAATTATGATAAGCCATAAAAGATTGTACAGATGTACCAGAATGTTTTGTAGAAGGAATTCAAATGTATTATGAGTGTAACTAAAGAATACATTTGTACAACAACTGAAAATCGCTCCTTTTCAATACGAAAAAATGTTAAGTTGTATTATTCGTCAAAATTAACTTATAAAATCATATTTTATAGTTTTTATGAAGTAAAAATATCAGGTAAAATGAAAAAAATGAAAGTTAAAAATTATAAATTAGAATCATTTTCTTGATCTAGTAGTAAAGGATCAAGACAGTTACTTGTGTTAACTTCGGGCATAAAATATGAACAATTCGTTTATAATATCAAAAATCTTAATTAATAAATAACGAGTAGACTCAAAATCTAAGTAAAAACAACGACCCGTTACGATACACAGCAGTACGGTGAACGCCACACAACTATCTAGTTTCTTTCTGAGGCGATTCGGCCGACGGATGTCGTCCCTACTACGGCGACGCTCACGCCCTCTGTTGGTGTATACATTTAATATTTGTCTGTTTATAAGCAGATTAAAATAGGAATTCATAATATTTCTCAAACTTATCATATAAAAACATGTTTTTTAGTATTTATGAAGAATCAGCTAACATAATATCTATAGACGTTAATAATAGTAAAAAAGAATCATTTACTTAATATAATGGTCTGGATTTCATGACACTAACTTAAGAATTGAGTGTTTTATAAGCAGATAATAATATGAATTTTTAATATTCGTAAAGATTATCATATAAAAATGCATGTTTTATAGTGTTATTAAAGTATCAGCTTAAATGAAATGTATGCAAATTAATAATAGTAAATTAGAATCATTTTCTTAATATAGTGGTCCTGGTTACAAGAGATTAACATGAGAATTGTGTGTTTTATAAACAGTTAAAAAAATGAATTTTTAATAACCGTCAAAATTATCATATAAAATCATGTATTATAGTGTTTATGAAGAATCAGCTTACATAATATCTATAGAAGTTAATAATAGTAAATTAGAATCATTTACTTAATCTAATGGTCTGGATTTCATGACACTAACTTAAGAATTGAGTGTTTTATAAGCAGATAATAATATGAATTTTTAATATTCGTAAAGATTATCATATAAAAATGCATGTTTTATAGTGTTTATGAAGCATCAGCTCAAATGAAATGTATACAAGTTAATAATGGTTACTCTTATGAATGAAAATTACAAGTCAAAGGTGTTAACTAAAATTTTATTCAGATTATTAACGAATCTCAATTGTTTCACTGCCATTAATTTACTATCAATTTTATTCAATAACCCTTACACGCACATTACATAAACCCAATATTATTAGCAGTATCTTCTAGTCCATTTTCAGCATAGGATGTTGATACTTTCTTAAGTGGTAGAAATGTGAATTCATGTTTCTGCATGCCTTGAGTGATTTGACATACGTCAATCTGAAAAAATGTAGTAAGTTAATAATGTATAATTGTTAAAGAATAACTTGAGAATTTAGTATTTTATAAGCAGTTAAAAATATGAATATAAAATAAGAGTCAAAATAATCATATTAAAACATGTCTTATAGTGTTTATGAAGCATCAGCTTAAATGAAATGTATGCAAATTAATAATTTTAAATTAGAATCATTTTCTTAATATAGTGGTCCAGGTTTCAAGAGATTAACTTGAGAATTGTTTGTTTTATAAACAGTTAAAAAAATGAATTTTTAATATTCGTCAAAATTATCATACAAAATCATGTTTTATAGCGTTATTGAAGTATCAGCTTAAATGAAATGTATGCTAGTTAATAATGGTAAATTAGAATAATTTTCTTAATCTAATGGTCTGACTTTCATGACACTAACTTCAGAATTCACTGTTATATAAGCAGTTAAAAATATGAATATAAAATACGAGTCAAAATAATCATATAAAAACATGTTTTATAGTGTTTATGAAGTATCAGCTTATATGATATATATGGAAATTGGTAATGGTAAATAAGAATCATATACTTAATCTAATGGTCTGGATTTCATGACACTAACTTTTTGTTACACTACTATTAATTGACTATCAATTATATTCAATATTCATTACTCGTACTATGCATAAAACTATTATTATTATCAGGATCGTCCAGTCCATTTTCAACGTAGGATGTTGAAACTTTCCCATGTGGTAGAAATGGTAATTCATGTATCAATATGTCCTGAGTATATCTGGTGTACAGCCATCTAAAAAAAAATAGTAAGTTAAATCTGTATAATGGTTGGAGGACAAAACGTCACTACTAGATACCATAAGGAGAACGACAATTTTTATATAACAACTAGTACGTGGACAACACTGAGTAATTCAGAAGTGGAAACTATCAAAACATAAACTAACAGACAAACTTCATTTTTATACAAAATACATGAAAGGAATTTACAATTGAAACTTAAATACAAAAACGAATGTAGAACTGCAAAACATAGATAACAGATGATAATAAATAATAATTATGATAAGCCATAAAAGATTGTACAGATGTACCAGAATGTTTTGTAGAAGGAATTCAAATGTATTATGAGTGTAACTAAAGAATACATTTGTACAACAACTGAAAATCGCTCCTTTTCAATACGAAAAAATGTTAAGTTGTATTATTCGTCAAAATTAACTTATAAAATCATATTTTATAGTTTTTATGAAGTAAAAATATCAGGTAAAATGAAAAAAATGAAAGTTAAAAATTATAAATTAGAATCATTTTCTTGATCTAGTAGTAAAGGATCAAGACAGTTACTTGTGTTAACTTCGGGCATAAAATATGAACAATTCGTTTATAATATCAAAAATCTTAATTAATAAATAACGAGTAGACTCAAAATCTAAGTAAAAACAACGACCCGTTACGATACACAGCAGTACGGTGAACG
>NW_026869996.1:6652424-6703910 GCF_020882245.1 Rhopalosiphum padi | reverse complement strand
TAACCCAATAGGTGCACCAGAAAACGTAATTTAACGTTCTAGGGGTAAAATATTTCAATTTCCGCTCAGATTTAAAAATTCACCATCTTCCCACTTTAGTTAAATAAATGAAATTTTCACTTAAAATCTGCATGGTTTTATTAAATATACTTAAATACAATTTTTATATGTTAGATTTAAGTTAATAACCACATAGGTGCACCAGAAAACGTAATTTAACGTTCTAGGGGTAAAATATTTCAATTTCCGCTCAGATTTAAAAATTCACCATCTTCCCACTTTAGTTAAATTAATGAAATTTTCACTTAAAATCTGCATGGTTTTATTAAATATACTTAAATACAATTTTTATATTTTAGATTTAAGTTAATAACCCCATAGGTACACCAGAAAACGTAATTTAACGTTCTAGGGGTAAAATATATCAATTTCCGCTCAGATTTAATAATTGACCCTTTTCTCAATACAATTAAATAAAAAAAATTTTCACTTTAAAACTAAAGAGTTTTTTTAAATATATTAAATTACAATTTTTATATGTTAGATTTAAGTTAATAACCCCATAGGTGCACCAGAAAACGTAATTTAACGTTCTAGGGGTAAAATATATCAATTTCCGCTCAGATTTAATAATTGACCCTTTTCCCAATACAATTAAATAAAAAAAATTTTCACTTTAAAACTAAAGAGTTTTTTTAAATATATTAAATTACAATTTTTAAATATTAGATTTAAGTTAATAACCCCATAAGTGCACCGGAAAACGTAATTTAACGTTCTAGGGGTAAAATATATCAATTTCCGCTCAGATTTAATAATTGACCCTTTTCCCAATACAATTAAATAAAAAAAATTTTCACTTTAAAACTAAAGAGTTTTTTTAAATATATTAAATTACAATTTTTAAATATTAGATTTAAGTTAATAACCCCATAGGTGCACCAGAAATTGTAATTTCACGTTCTAGGGGTAAAATATTTCAATTTCCGCTCAGATTTAAAAATTCACCATCTTCCCACTTTAGTTAAATAAATGAAATTTTCACTTAAAATCTGCATGGTTTTATTAAATATACTTAAATACAATTTTTATATGTTAGATTTAAGTTAATAACCCCATAGGTGCACCAGAAAACGTAATTTAACGTTCTAGGGGTAAAATATTTCAATTTCCGCTCAGATTTAATAATTGACCCTTTTCCCACTACAATTAAATAAAAAAAATTTTCACTTTAAAACTAAAGAGTTTTTTTAAATATATTAAATTACAATTTTTAAATATTAGATTTAAGTTAATAACCCCATAGGTGCACCAGAAATTGTAATTTCACGTTCTAGGGGTAAAATATTTCAATTTCCGCTCAGATTTAAAAATTCACCATCTTCCCACTTTAGTTAAATAAATGAAATTTTCACTTTAAAACTAATGAGTTTTTTTAAATATATTAAATTACAATTTTTAAATATTAGATTTAAGTTAATAACCCAATAGGTGCACCAGAAAACGTAATTTAACGTTCTAGGGGTAAAATATTTCAATTTCCGCTCAGATTTAAAAATTCACCATCTTCCCACTTTAGTTAAATAAATGAAATTTTCACTTAAAATCTGCATGGTTTTATTAAATATACTTAAATACAATTTTTATATGTTAGATTTAAGTTAATAACCACATAGGTGCACCAGAAAACGTAATTTAACGTTCTAGGGGTAAAATATTTCAATTTCCGCTCAGATTTAAAAATTCACCATCTTCCCACTTTAGTTAAATAAATGAAATTTTCACTTAAAATCTGCATGGTTTTATTAAATATACTTAAATACAATTTTTATATTTTAGATTTAAGTTAATAACCCCATAGGTACACCAGAAAACGTAATTTAACGTTCTAGGGGTAAAATATATCAATTTCCGCTCAGATTTAATAATTGCCCCCTTTTCCCACTACAATTAAATAAAAAAAATTTTCACTTTAAAACTAAAGAGTTTTTTTAAATATATTAAATTACAATTTTTATATGTTAGATTTAAGTTAATAACCCCATAGGTGCACCAGAAAACGTAATTTAACGTTCTAGGGGTAAAATTTATCAATTTCCGCTCAGATTTAATAATTGACCCTTTTCCCAATACAATTAAATAAAAAAAATTTTCACTTTAAAACTAAAGAGTTTTTTTAAATATATTAAATTACAATTTTTAAATATTAGATTTAAGTTAATAACCCCATAGGTGCACCAGAAAACGTAATTTAACGTTCTAGGGGTAAAATATTTCAATTTCCGCTCAGATTTAAAAATTCACCATCTTCCCACTTTAGTTAAATAAATGAAATTTTCACTTAAAATCTGCATGGTTTTATTAAATATACTTAAATACAATTTTTATATGTTAGATTTAAGTTAATAACCCCATAGGTGCACCAGAAAACGTAATTTAACGTTCTAGGGGTAAAATATTTCAATTTCCGCTCAGATTTAATAATTGACCCTTTTCCCACTACAATTAAATAAAAAAAATTTTCACTTTAAAACTAAAGAGTTTTTTTAAATATATTAAATTACAATTTTTATATGTTAGATTTAAGTTAATAACCCCATAGGTGCACCAGAAAACGTAATTTAACGTTCTAGGGGTAAAATATATCAATTTCCGCTCAGATTTAATAATTGACCCTTTTCCCAATACAATTAAATAAAAAAAATTTTCACTTTAAAACTAAAGAGTTTTTTTAAATATATTAAATTACAATTTTTAAATATTAGATTTAAGTTAATAACCCCATAGGTGCACCAGAAAACGTAATTTAACGTTCTAGGGGTAAAATATTTCAATTTCCGCTCAGATTTAAAAATTCACCATCTTCCCACTTTAGTTAAATAAATGAAATTTTCACTTAAAATCTGCATGGTTTTATTAAATATACTTAAATACAATTTTTATATGTTAGATTTAAGTTAATAACCCCATAGGTGCACCAGAAAACGTAATTTAACGTTCTAGGGGTAAAATATTTCAATTTCCGCTCAGATTTAATAATTGACCCTTTTCCCACTACAATTAAATAAAAAAAATTTTCACTTTAAAACTAAAGAGTTTTTTTAAATATATTAAATTACAATTTTTATATGTTAGATTTAAGTTAATAACCCCATAGGTGCACCAGAAAACGTAATTTAACGTTCTAGGGGTAAAATATATCAATTTCCGCTCAGATTTAATAATTGACCCTTTTCCCAATACAATTAAATAAAAAAAATTTTCACTTTAAAACTAAAGAGTTTTTTTAAATATATTAAATTACAATTTTTAAATATTAGATTTAAGTTAATAACCCCATAGGTGCACCAGAAATTGTAATTTCACGTTCTAGGGGTAAAATATTTCAATTTCCGCTCAGATTTAAAAATTCACCATCTTCCCACTTTAGTTAAATAAATGAAATTTTCACTTTAAAACTAATGAGTTTTTTTAAATATATTAAATTACAATTTTTAAATATTAGATTTAAGTTAATAACCCAATAGGTGCACCAGAAAACGTAATTTAACGTTCTAGGGGTAAAATATTTCAATTTCCGCTCAGATTTAAAAATTCACCATCTTCCCACTTTAGTTAAATAAATGAAATTTTCACTTAAAATCTGCATGGTTTTATTAAATATACTTAAATACAATTTTTATATGTTAGATTTAAGTTAATAACCACATAGGTGCACCAGAAAACGTAATTTAACGTTCTAGGGGTAAAATATTTCAATTTCCGCTCAGATTTAAAAATTCACCATCTTCCCACTTTAGTTAAATAAATGAAATTTTCACTTAAAATCTGCATGGTTTTATTAAATATACTTAAATACAATTTTTATATTTTAGATTTAAGTTAATAACCCCATAGGTACACCAGAAAACGTAATTTAACGTTCTAGGGGTAAAATATATCAATTTCCGCTCAGATTTAATAATTGCCCCTTTTCCCACTACAATTAAATAAAAAAAATTTTCACTTTAAAACTAAAGAGTTTTTTTAAATATATTAAATTACAATTTTTATATGTTAGATTTAAGTTAATAACCCCATAGGTGCACCAGAAAACGTAATTTAACGTTCTAGGGGTAAAATTTATCAATTTCCGCTCAGATTTAATAATTGACCCCTTTTCCCAATACAATTAAATAAAAAAAATTTTCACTTTAAAACTAAAGAGTTTTTTTAAATATATTAAATTACAATTTTTAAATATTAGATTTAAGTTAATAACCCCATAGGTGCACCAGAAAACGTAATTTAACGTTCTAGGGGTAAAATATTTCAATTTCCGCTCAGATTTAATAATTGACCCTTTTCCCACTACAATTAAATAAAAAAAATTTTCACTTTAAAACTAAAGAGTTTTTTTAAATATATTAAATTACAATTTTTAAATATTAGATTTAAGTTAATAACCCCATAGGTGCACCAGAAATTGTAATTTCACGTTCTAGGGGTAAAATATTTCAATTTCCGCTCAGATTTAAAAATTCACCATCTTCCCACTTTAGTTAAATAAATGAAATTTTCACTTTAAAACTAATGAGTTTTTTTAAATATATTAAATTACAATTTTTAAATATTAGATTTAAGTTAATAACCCAATAGGTGCACCAGAAAACGTAATTTAACGTTCTAGGGGTAAAATATTTCAATTTCCGCTCAGATTTAAAAATTCACCATCTTCCCACTTTAGTTAAATAAATGAAATTTTCACTTAAAATCTGCATGGTTTTATTAAATATACTTAAATACAATTTTTATATGTTAGATTTAAGTTAATAACCACATAGGTGCACCAGAAAACGTAATTTAACGTTCTAGGGGTAAAATATTTCAATTTCCGCTCAGATTTAAAAATTCACCATCTTCCCACTTTAGTTAAATAAATGAAATTTTCACTTAAAATCTGCATGGTTTTATTAAATATACTTAAATACAATTTTTATATTTTAGATTTAAGTTAATAACCCCATAGGTACACCAGAAAACGTAATTTAACGTTCTAGGGGTAAAATATATCAATTTCCGCTCAGATTTAATAATTGCCCCTTTTCCCACTACAATTAAATAAAAAAAATTTTCACTTTAAAACTAAAGAGTTTTTTTAAATATATTAAATTACAATTTTTATATGTTAGATTTAAGTTAATAACCCCATAGGTGCACCAGAAAACGTAATTTAACGTTCTAGGGGTAAAATTTATCAATTTCCGCTCAGATTTAATAATTGACCCTTTTCCCAATACAATTAAATAAAAAAAATTTTCACTTTAAAACTAAAGAGTTTTTTTAAATATATTAAATTACAATTTTTAAATATTAGATTTAAGTTAATAACCCCATAGGTGCACCAGAAAACGTAATTTAACGTTCTAGGGGTAAAATATTTCAATTTCCGCTCAGATTTAATAATTGACCCTTTTCCCACTACAATTAAATAAAAAAAATTTTCACTTTAAAACTAAAGAGTTTTTTTAAATATATTAAATTACAATTTTTATATGTTAGATTTAAGTTAATAACCCCATAGGTGCACCAGAAAACGTAATTTAACGTTCTAGGGGTAAAATATATCAATTTCCGCTCAGATTTAATAATTGACCCTTTTCCCAATACAATTAAATAAAAAAAATTTTCACTTTAAAACTAAAGAGTTTTTTTAAATATATTAAATTACAATTTTTAAATATTAGATTTAAGTTAATAACCCCATAGGTGCACCAGAAATTGTAATTTCACGTTCTAGGGGTAAAATATTTCAATTTCCGCTCAGATTTAAAAATTCACCATCTTCCCACTTTAGTTAAATAAATGAAATTTTCACTTTAAAACTAATGAGTTTTTTTAAATATATTAAATTACAATTTTTAAATATTAGATTTAAGTTAATAACCCAATAGGTGCACCAGAAAACGTAATTTAACGTTCTAGGGGTAAAATATTTCAATTTCCGCTCAGATTTAAAAATTCACCATCTTCCCACTTTAGTTAAATAAATGAAATTTTCACTTAAAATCTGCATGGTTTTATTAAATATACTTAAATACAATTTTTATATGTTAGATTTAAGTTAATAACCACATAGGTGCACCAGAAAACGTAATTTAACGTTCTAGGGGTAAAATATTTCAATTTCCGCTCAGATTTAAAAATTCACCATCTTCCCACTTTAGTTAAATAAATGAAATTTTCACTTAAAATCTGCATGGTTTTATTAAATATACTTAAATACAATTTTTATATTTTAGATTTAAGTTAATAACCCCATAGGTACACCAGAAAACGTAATTTAACGTTCTAGGGGTAAAATATATCAATTTCCGCTCAGATTTAATAATTGCCCCTTTTCCCACTACAATTAAATAAAAAAAATTTTCACTTTAAAACTAAAGAGTTTTTTTAAATATATTAAATTACAATTTTTATATGTTAGATTTAAGTTAATAACCCCATAGGTGCACCAGAAAACGTAATTTAACGTTCTAGGGGTAAAATTTATCAATTTCCGCTCAGATTTAATAATTGACCCTTTTCCCAATACAATTAAATAAAAAAAATTTTCACTTTAAAACTAAAGAGTTTTTTTAAATATATTAAATTACAATTTTTAAATATTAGATTTAAGTTAATAACCCCATAGGTGCACCAGAAAACGTAATTTAACGTTCTAGGGGTAAAATATTTCAATTTCCGCTCAGATTTAAAAATTCACCATCTTCCCACTTTAGTTAAATAAATGAAATTTTCACTTAAAATCTGCATGGTTTTATTAAATATACTTAAATACAATTTTTATATGTTAGATTTAAGTTAATAACCCCATAGGTGCACCAGAAAACGTAATTTAACGTTCTAGGGGTAAAATATTTCAATTTCCGCTCAGATTTAATAATTGACCCTTTTCCCACTACAATTAAATAAAAAAAATTTTCACTTTAAAACTAAAGAGTTTTTTTAAATATATTAAATTACAATTTTTATATGTTAGATTTAAGTTAATAACCCCATAGGTGCACCAGAAAACGTAATTTAACGTTCTAGGGGTAAAATATATCAATTTCCGCTCAGATTTAATAATTGACCCTTTTCCCAATACAATTAAATAAAAAAAATTTTCACTTTAAAACTAAAGAGTTTTTTTAAATATATTAAATTACAATTTTTAAATATTAGATTTAAGTTTATAACCCCATAGGTGCACCAGAAATTGTAATTTCACGTTCTAGGGGTAAAATATTTCAATTTCCGCTCAGATTTAAAAATTCACCATCTTCCCACTTTAGTTAAATAAATGAAATTTTCACTTAAAATCTGCATGGTTTTATTAAATATACTTAAATACAATTTTTAAATATTAGATTTAAGTTAATAACCCCATAGGTGCACCAGAAAACGTAATTTAACGTTCTAGGGGTAAAATATTTCAATTTCCGCTCAGATTTAAAAATTCACCATCTTCCCACTTTAGTTGAATAAATGAAATTTTCACTTAAAATCTGCATGGTTTTTTTAAATATATTAAATTACAATTTTTATATGTTAGATTTAAGTTAATAACCCCATAGGTGCACCAGAAAACGTAATTTAACGTTCTAGGGGTAAAATATATCAATTTCCGCTCAGATTTAATAATTGACCCTTTTCCCAATACAATTAAATAAAAAAAATTTTCACTTTAAAACTAAAGAGTTTTTTTAAATATATTAAATTACAATTTTTAAATATTAGATTTAAGTTAATAACCCCATAAGTGCACCAGAAAACGTAATTTAACGTTCTAGGGGTAAAATATTTCAATTTCCGCTCAGATTTAATAATTGACCCTTTTCCCACTACAATTTAATAAAAAAAATTTTCACTTTAAAACTAAAGAGTTTTTTTAAATATATTAAATTACAATTTTTATATGTTAGATTTAAGTTAATAACCCCATAGGTGCACCAGAAAACGTAATTTAACGTTCTAGGGGTAAAATTTATCAATTTCCGCTCAGATTTAATAATTGACCCTTTTCCCAATACAATTAAATAAAAAAAATTTTCACTTTAAAACTAAAGAGTTTTTTTAAATATATTAAATTACAATTTTTAAATATTAGATTTAAGTTAATAACCCCATAGGTGCACCAGAAAACGTAATTTAACGTTCTAGGGGTAAAATATTTCAATTTCCGCTCAGATTTAAAAATTCACCATCTTCCCACTTTAGTTAAATAAATGAAATTTTCACTTAAAATCTGCATGGTTTTATTAAATATACTTAAATACAATTTTTATATGTTAGATTTAAGTTAATAACCCCATAGGTGCACCAGAAAACGTAATTTAACGTTCTAGGGGTAAAATATTTCAATTTCCGCTCAGATTTAATAATTGACCCTTTTCCCACTACAATTAAATAAAAAAAATTTTCACTTTAAAACTAAAGAGTTTTTTTAAATATATTAAATTACAATTTTTATATGTTAGATTTAAGTTAATAACCCCATAGGTGCACCAGAAAACGTAATTTAACGTTCTAGGGGTAAAATATATCAATTTCCGCTCAGATTTAATAATTGACCCTTTTCCCAATACAATTAAATAAAAAAAATTTTCACTTTAAAACTAAAGAGTTTTTTTAAATATATTAAATTACAATTTTTAAATATTAGATTTAAGTTAATAACCCCATAGGTGCACCAGAAATTGTAATTTCACGTTCTAGGGGTAAAATATTTCAATTTCCGCTCAGATTTAAAAATTCACCATCTTCCCACTTTAGTTAAATAAATGAAATTTTCACTTAAAATCTGCATGGTTTTATTAAATATACTTAAATACAATTTTTAAATATTAGATTTAAGTTAATAACCCCATAGGTGCACCAGAAAACGTAATTTAACGTTCTAGGGGTAAAATATTTCAATTTCCGCTCAGATTTAAAAATTCACCATCTTCCCACTTTAGTTGAATAAATGAAATTTTCACTTAAAATCTGCATGGTTTTTTTAAATATATTAAATTACAATTTTTATATGTTAGATTTAAGTTAATAACCCCATAGGTGCACCAGAAAACGTAATTTAACGTTCTAGGGGTAAAATATATCAATTTCCGCTCAGATTTAATAATTGACCCTTTTCCCAATACAATTAAATAAAAAAAATTTTCACTTTAAAACTAAAGAGTTTTTTTAAATATATTAAATTACAATTTTTAAATATTAGATTTAAGTTAATAACCCCATAAGTGCACCAGAAAACGTAATTTAACGTTCTAGGGGTAAAATATTTCAATTTCCGCTCAGATTTAATAATTGACCCTTTTCCCACTACAATTTAATAAAAAAAATTTTCACTTTAAAACTAAAGAGTTTTTTTAAATATATTAAATTACAATTTTTATATGTTAGATTTAAGTTAATAACCCCATAGGTGCACCAGAAAACGTAATTTAACGTTCTAGGGGTAAAATATATCAATTTCCGCTCAGATTTAATAATTGACCCTTTTCCCAATACAATTAAATAAAAAAAATTTTCACTTTAAAACTAAAGAGTTTTTTTAAATATATTAAATTACAATTTTTAAATATTAGATTTAAGTTAATAACCCCATAGGTGCACCAGAAAACGTAATTTAACGTTCTAGGGGTAAAATATTTCAATTTCCGCTCAGATTTAAAAATTCACCATCTTCCCACTTTAGTTAAATAAATGAAATTTTCACTTAAAATCTGCATGGTTTTATTAAATATACTTAAATACAATTTTTATATTTTAGATTTAAGTTAATAACCCCATAGGTACACCAGAAAACGTAATTTAACGTTCTAGGGGTAAAATATATCAATTTCCGCTCAGATTTAATAATTGCCCCTTTTCCCACTACAATTAAATAAAAAAAATTTTCACTTTAAAACTAAAGAGTTTTTTTAAATATATTAAATTACAATTTTTATATGTTAGATTTAAGTTAATAACCCCATAGGTGCACCAGAAAACGTAATTTAACGTTCTAGGGGTAAAATATATCAATTTCCGCTCAGATTTAATAATTGACCCTTTTCCCAATACAATTAAATAAAAAAAATTTTCACTTTAAAACTAAAGAGTTTTTTTAAATATATTAAATTACAATTTTTAAATATTAGATTTAAGTTAATAACCCCATAGGTGCACCAGAAATTGTAATTTCACGTTCTAGGGGTAAAATATTTCAATTTCCGCTCAGATTTAAAAATTCACCATCTTCCCACTTTAGTTAAATAAATGAAATTTTCACTTAAAATCTGCATGGTTTTATTAAATATACTTAAATACAATTTTTATATGTTAGATTTAAGTTAATAACCCCATAGGTGCACCAGAAAACGTAATTTAACGTTCTAGGGGTAAAATATTTCAATTTCCGCTCAGATTTAATAATTGACCCTTTTCCCACTACAATTAAATAAAAAAATTTTCACTTTAAAACTAATGAGTTTTTTTAAATATATTAAATTACAATTTTTAAATATTAGATTTAAGTTTATAACCCCATAGGTACACCAGAAAACGTAATTTTACGTTCTAGGGGTAAAATATTTCAATTTCCGCTCAGATTTAATAATTGACCCTTTTCCCACTACAATTAAATAAAAAAAATTTTCACTTTAAAACTAAAGAGTTTTTAGAATCATATTAAATTACAATTTTTAAATATTAGATTTAAGTTAATAACCCCATAGGTGCACCAGAAAACGTAATTTAACGTTCTAGGGGTAAAATATTTCAATTTCCGCTCAGATTTAATAATTGACCCTTTTCCCACTACAATTTAATAAAAAAAATTTTCACTTTAAAACTAAAGAGTTTTTTTAAATATATTAAATTACAATTTTTATATGTTAGATTTAAGTTAATAACCCCATAGGTGCACCAGAAAACGTAATTTAACGTTCTAGGGGTAAAATATATCAATTTCCGCTCAGATTTAAAAATTCACCATCTTCCCACTTTAGTTAAATAAATGAAATTTTCACTTAAAATCTGCATGGTTTTATTAAATATACTTAAATACAATTTTTATATGTTAGATTTAAGTTAATAACCCCATAGGTGCACCAGAAAACGTAATTTAACGTTCTAGGGGTAAAATATTTCAATTTCCGCTCAGATTTAATAATTGACCCTTTTCCCACTACAATTAAATAAAAAAATTTTCACTTTAAAACTAATGAGTTTTTTTAAATATATTAAATTACAATTTTTAAATATTAGATTTAAGTTTATAACCCAATAGGTGCACCAGAAAACGTAATTTAACGTTCTAGGGGTAAAATATTTCAATTTCCGCTCAGATTTAATAATTGACCCTTTCCCACTACAATTAAATAAAAAAAATTTTCACTTTAAAACTAAAGAGTTTTTTTAAATATATTAAATTACAATTTTTAAATATTAGATTTAAGTTTATAACCCAATAGGTGCACCAGAAAACGTAATTTAACGTTCTAGGGGTAAAATATTTCAATTTCCGCTCAGATTTAATAATTGACCCTTTTCCCACTACAATTAAATTAAAAAATTTTCACTTTAAAACTAATGAGTTTTTTTAAATATATTAAATTACAATTTTTAAATATTAGATTTAAGTTTATAACCCAATAGGTGCACCAGAAAACGTAATTTAACGTTCTAGGGGTAAAATATTTCAATTTCCGCTCAGATTTAATAATTGACCCTTTTCCCACTACAATTAAATAAATGAAATTTTCACTTAAAATCTGCATAGTTTTATTTAATATACTTAAATACAATTTTTATATGTTAGATTTAAGTTAATAACCCCATAGGTGCACCAGAAAACGTAATTTAACGTTCTAGGGGTAAAATATTTCAATTTCCGCTCAGATTTAATAATTGACCCTTTTCCCACTACAATTAAATAAAAAAATTTTCACTTTAAAACTAATGAGTTTTTTTAAATATATTAAATTACAATTTTTAAATATTAGATTTAAGTTTATAACCCAATAGGTGCACCAGAAAACGTAATTTAACGTTCTAGGGGTAAAATATTTCAATTTCCGCTCAGATTTAATAATTGACCCCTTTCCCACTACAATTAAATAAAAAAAATTTTCACTTTAAAACTAAAGAGTTTTTATAATTATATTAAATTACAATTTTTAAATATTAGATTTAAGTTTATAACCCAATAGGTGCACCAGAAAACGTAATTTAACGTTCTAGGGGTAAAATATTTCAATTTCCGCTCAGATTTAATAATTGACCCCTTTCCCACTACAATTAAATAAAAAAAATTTTCACTTTAAAACTAAAGAGTTTTTATAATTATATTAAATTACAATTTTTAAATATTAGATTTAAGTTTATAACCCAATAGGTGCACCAGAAAACGTAATTTAACGTTCTAGGGGTAAAATATTTCAATTTCCGCTCAGATTTAAAAATTCACCATCTTCCCACTTTAGTTAAATAAATGAAATTTTCACTTTAAAACTAAAGAGTTTTTTTAAATATATTAAATTACAATTTTTAAATATTAGATTTAAGTTAATAACCCCATAGGTGCACCAGAAAACGTAATTTAACGTTCTAGGGGTAAAATATTTCAATTTCCGCTCAGATTTAAAAATTCACCATCTTCCCACTTTAGTTAAATAAATGAAATTTTCACTTAAAATCCGCATGGTTTTATTAAATATACTTAAATACAATTTTTATATGTTAGATTTAAGTTAATAACCCCATAGGTGCACCAGAAAACGTAATTTAACGTTCTAGGGGTAAAATATTTCAATTTCCGCTCAGATTTAATAATTGACCCTTTTCCCACTACAATTAAATAAAAAAATTTTCACTTTAAAACTAATGAGTTTTTTTAAATATATTAAATTACAATTTTTAAATATTAGATTTAAGTTTATAACCCAATAGGTGCACCAGAAAACGTAATTTAACGTTCTAGGGGTAAAATATATCAATTTCCGCTCAGATTTAATAATTGAACCTTTTCCCACTACAATTAAATAAATTAAATTTTCACTTAAAATCTGCATAGTTTTATTTAATATACTTAAATACAATTTTTATATTTTAGATTTAAGTTAATAACCCCATAGGTACACCAGAAAACGTAATTTAACGTTCTAGGGGTAAAATATATCAATTTCCGCTCAGATTTAATAATTGACCCTTTTCCCACTACAATTTAATAAAAAAAATTTTCACTTTAAAACTAAAGAGTTTTTTTAAATATATTAAATTACAATTTTTATATGTTAGATTTAAGTTAATAACCCCATAGGTGCACCAGAAAACGTAATTTAACGTTCTAGGGGTAAAATATATCAATTTCCGCTCAGATTTAATAATTGACCCTTTTCCCAATACAATTAAATAAAAAAAATTTTCACTTTAAAACTAAAGAGTTTTTTTAAATATATTAAATTACAATTTTTAAATATTAGATTTAAGTTAATAACCCCATAGGTGCACCAGAAAACGTAATTTAACGTTCTAGGGGTAAAATATTTCAATTTCCGCTCAGATTTAAAAATTCACCATCTTCCCACTTTAGTTAAATAAATGAAATTTTCACTTAAAATCTGCATGGTTTTATTAAATATACTTAAATACAATTTTTATATTTTAGATTTAAGTTAATAACCCCATAGGTACACCAGAAAACGTAATTTAACGTTCTAGGGGTAAAATATTTCAATTTCCGCTCAGATTTAATAATTGCCCCTTTTCCCACTACAATTAAATAAAAAAAATTTTCACTTTAAAACTAAAGAGTTTTTTTAAATATATTAAATTACAATTTTTATATGTTAGATTTAAGTTAATAACCCCATAGGTGCACCAGAAAACGTAATTTAACGTTCTAGGGGTAAAATATATCAATTTCCGCTCAGATTTAATAATTGACCCTTTTCCCAATACAATTAAATAAAAAAAATTTTCACTTTAAAACTAAAGAGTTTTTTTAAATATATTAAATTACAATTTTTAAATATTAGATTTAAGTTAATAACCCCATAGGTGCACCAGAAATTGTAATTTCACGTTCTAGGGGTAAAATATTTCAATTTCCGCTCAGATTTAAAAATTCACCATCTTCCCACTTTAGTTAAATAAATGAAATTTTCACTTAAAATCTGCATGGTTTTATTAAATATACTTAAATACAATTTTTATATGTTAGATTTAAGTTAATAACCCCATAGGTGCACCAGAAAACGTAATTTAACGTTCTAGGGGTAAAATATTTCAATTTCCGCTCAGATTTAATAATTGACCCTTTTCCCACTACAATTAAATAAAAAAATTTTCACTTTAAAACTAATGAGTTTTTTTAAATATATTAAATTACAATTTTTAAATATTAGATTTAAGTTTATAACCCCATAGGTACACCAGAAAACGTAATTTTACGTTCTAGGGGTAAAATATTTCAATTTCCGCTCAGATTTAATAATTGACCCTTTTCCCACTACAATTAAATAAAAAAAATTTTCACTTTAAAACTAAAGAGTTTTTAGAATCATATTAAATTACAATTTTTAAATATTAGATTTAAGTTAATAACCCCATAGGTGCACCAGAAAACGTAATTTAACGTTCTAGGGGTAAAATATTTCAATTTCCGCTCAGATTTAATAATTGACCCTTTTCCCACTACAATTTAATAAAAAAAATTTTCACTTTAAAACTAAAGAGTTTTTTTAAATATATTAAATTACAATTTTTATATGTTAGATTTAAGTTAATAACCCCATAGGTGCACCAGAAAACGTAATTTAACGTTCTAGGGGTAAAATATATCAATTTCCGCTCAGATTTAAAAATTCACCATCTTCCCACTTTAGTTAAATAAATGAAATTTTCACTTAAAATCTGCATGGTTTTATTAAATATACTTAAATACAATTTTTATATGTTAGATTTAAGTTAATAACCCCATAGGTGCACCAGAAAACGTAATTTAACGTTCTAGGGGTAAAATATTTCAATTTCCGCTCAGATTTAATAATTGACCCTTTTCCCACTACAATTAAATAAAAAAATTTTCACTTTAAAACTAATGAGTTTTTTTAAATATATTAAATTACAATTTTTAAATATTAGATTTAAGTTTATAACCCAATAGGTGCACCAGAAAACGTAATTTAACGTTCTAGGGGTAAAATATTTCAATTTCCGCTCAGATTTAATAATTGACCCTTTCCCACTACAATTAAATAAAAAAAATTTTCACTTTAAAACTAAAGAGTTTTTTTAAATATATTAAATTACAATTTTTAAATATTAGATTTAAGTTTATAACCCAATAGGTGCACCAGAAAACGTAATTTAACGTTCTAGGGGTAAAATATTTCAATTTCCGCTCAGATTTAATAATTGACCCTTTTCCCACTACAATTAAATAAAAAAATTTTCACTTTAAAACTAATGAGTTTTTTTAAATATATTAAATTACAATTTTTAAATATTAGATTTAAGTTTATAACCCAATAGGTGCACCAGAAAACGTAATTTAACGTTCTAGGGGTAAAATATTTCAATTTCCGCTCAGATTTAATAATTGACCCTTTTCCCACTACAATTAAATAAATGAAATTTTCACTTAAAATCTGCATAGTTTTATTTAATATACTTAAATACAATTTTTATATGTTAGATTTAAGTTAATAACCCCATAGGTGCACCAGAAAACGTAATTTAACGTTCTAGGGGTAAAATATTTCAATTTCCGCTCAGATTTAATAATTGACCCTTTTCCCACTACAATTAAATAAAAAAATTTTCACTTTAAAACTAATGAGTTTTTTTAAATATATTAAATTACAATTTTTAAATATTAGATTTAAGTTTATAACCCAATAGGTGCACCAGAAAACGTAATTTAACGTTCTAGGGGTAAAATATTTCAATTTCCGCTCAGATTTAATAATTGACCCCTTTCCCACTACAATTAAATAAAAAAAATTTTCACTTTAAAACTAAAGAGTTTTTATAATTATATTAAATTACAATTTTTAAATATTAGATTTAAGTTTATAACCCAATAGGTGCACCAGAAAACGTAATTTAACGTTCTAGGGGTAAAATATTTCAATTTCCGCTCAGATTTAATAATTGACCCCTTTCCCACTACAATTAAATAAAAAAAATTTTCACTTTAAAACTAAAGAGTTTTTATAATTATATTAAATTACAATTTTTAAATATTAGATTTAAGTTTATAACCCAATAGGTGCACCAGAAAACGTAATTTAACGTTCTAGGGGTAAAATATTTCAATTTCCGCTCAGATTTAAAAATTCACCATCTTCCCACTTTAGTTAAATAAATGAAATTTTCACTTTAAAACTAAAGAGTTTTTTTAAATATATTAAATTACAATTTTTAAATATTAGATTTAAGTTAATAACCCCATAGGTGCACCAGAAAACGTAATTTAACGTTCTAGGGGTAAAATATTTCAATTTCCGCTCAGATTTAAAAATTCACCATCTTCCCACTTTAGTTAAATAAATGAAATTTTCACTTAAAATCCGCATGGTTTTATTAAATATACTTAAATACAATTTTTATATGTTAGATTTAAGTTAATAACCCCATAGGTGCACCAGAAAACGTAATTTAACGTTCTAGGGGTAAAATATTTCAATTTCCGCTCAGATTTAATAATTGACCCTTTTCCCACTACAATTAAATAAAAAAATTTTCACTTTAAAACTAATGAGTTTTTTTAAATATATTAAATTACAATTTTTAAATATTAGATTTAAGTTTATAACCCAATAGGTGCACCAGAAAACGTAATTTAACGTTCTAGGGGTAAAATATATCAATTTCCGCTCAGATTTAATAATTGAACCTTTTCCCACTACAATTAAATAAATTAAATTTTCACTTAAAATCTGCATAGTTTTATTTAATATACTTAAATACAATTTTTATATTTTAGATTTAAGTTAATAACCCCATAGGTACACCAGAAAACGTAATTTAACGTTCTAGGGGTAAAATATATCAATTTCCGCTCAGATTTAATAATTGACCCTTTTCTCAATACAATTAAATAAAAAAAATTTTCACTTTAAAACTAAAGAGTTTTTTTAAATATTTTAAATTACAATTTTTAAATATTAGATTTAAGTTAATAACCCCATAGGTGCACCAGAAAACGTAATTTAACGTTCTAGGGGTAAAATATTTCAATTTCCGCTCAGATTTAAAAATTCACCATCTTCCCACTTTAGTTAAATAAATGAAATTTTCACTTTAAAACTAATGAGTTTTTTTAAATATATTAAATTACAATTTTTAAATATTAGATTTAAGTTTATAACCCAATAGGTGCACCAGAAAACGTAATTTAACGTTCTAGGGGTAAAATATTTCAATTTCCGCTCAGATTTAATAATTGACCCTTTTCCCACTACAATTAAATAAAAAAATTTTCACTTTAAAACTAATGAGTTTTTTTAAATATATTAAATTACAATTTTTAAATATTAGATTTAAGTTTATAACCCAATAGGTGCACCAGAAAACGTAATTTAACGTTCTAGGGGTAAAATATATCAATTTCCGCTCAGATTTAATAATTGACCCTTTTCCCACTACAATTAAATAAATTAAATTTTCACTTAAAATCTGCATAGTTTTATTTAATATACTTAAATACAATTTTTATATGTTAGATTTAAGTTAATAACCACATAGGTGCACCAGAAAACGTAATTTAACGTTCTAGGGGTAAAATATTTCAATTTCCGCTCAGATTTAATAATTGACCCTTTTCCCACTACAATTAAATAAAAAAATTTTCACTTTAAAACTAATGAGTTTTTTTAAATATATTAAATTACAATTTTTAAATATTAGATTTAAGTTTATAACCCAATAGGTGCACCAGAAAACGTAATTTAACGTTCTAGGGGTAAAATATTTCAATTTCCGCTCAGATTTAATAATTGACCCTTTTCCCACTACAATTAAATAAATGAAATTTTCACTTAAAATCTGCATAGTTTTATTTAATATACTTAAATACAATTTTTATATGTTAGATTTAAGTTAATAACCCCATAGGTGCACCAGAAAACGTAATTTAACGTTCTAGGGGTAAAATATTTCAATTTCCGCTCAGATTTAATAATTGACCCTTTTCCCACTACAATTAAATAAAAAAATTTTCACTTTAAAACTAATGAGTTTTTTTAAATATATTAAATTACAATTTTTAAATATTAGATTTAAGTTTATAACCCAATAGGTGCACCAGAAAACGTAATTTAACGTTCTAGGGGTAAAATATTTCAATTTCCGCTCAGATTTAATAATTGACCCCTTTCCCACTACAATTAAATAAAAAAAATTTTCACTTTAAAACTAAAGAGTTTTTATAATTATATTAAATTACAATTTTTAAATATTAGATTTAAGTTTATAACCCAATAGGTGCACCAGAAAACGTAATTTAACGTTCTAGGGGTAAAATATTTCAATTTCCGCTCAGATTTAAAAATTCACCATCTTCCCACTTTAGTTAAATAAATGAAATTTTCACTTAAAATCTGCATGGTTTTATTAAATATACTTAAATACAATTTTTATATTTTAGATTTAAGTTAATAACCCCATAGGTACACCAGAAAACGTAATTTAACGTTCTAGGGGTAAAATATATCAATTTCCGCTCAGATTTAATAATTGCCCCTTTTCCCACTACAATTAAATAAAAAAAATTTTCACTTTAAAACTAAAGAGTTTTTTTAAATATATTAAATTACAATTTTTATATGTTAGATTTAAGTTAATAACCCCATAGGTGCACCAGAAAACGTAATTTAACGTTCTAGGGGTAAAATATATCAATTTCCGCTCAGATTTAATAATTGACCCTTTTCCCAATACAATTAAATAAAAAAAATTTTCACTTTAAAACTAAAGAGTTTTTTTAAATATATTAAATTACAATTTTTAAATATTAGATTTAAGTTAATAACCCCATAGGTGCACCAGAAATTGTAATTTCACGTTCTAGGGGTAAAATATTTCAATTTCCGCTCAGATTTAAAAATTCACCATCTTCCCACTTTAGTTAAATAAATGAAATTTTCACTTAAAATCTGCATGGTTTTATTAAATATACTTAAATACAATTTTTATATGTTAGATTTAAGTTAATAACCCCATAGGTGCACCAGAAAACGTAATTTAACGTTCTAGGGGTAAAATATTTCAATTTCCGCTCAGATTTAATAATTGACCCTTTTCCCACTACAATTAAATAAAAAAATTTTCACTTTAAAACTAATGAGTTTTTTTAAATATATTAAATTACAATTTTTAAATATTAGATTTAAGTTTATAACCCCATAGGTACACCAGAAAACGTAATTTTACGTTCTAGGGGTAAAATATTTCAATTTCCGCTCAGATTTAATAATTGACCCTTTTCCCACTACAATTAAATAAAAAAAATTTTCACTTTAAAACTAAAGAGTTTTTAGAATCATATTAAATTACAATTTTTAAATATTAGATTTAAGTTAATAACCCCATAGGTGCACCAGAAAACGTAATTTAACGTTCTAGGGGTAAAATATTTCAATTTCCGCTCAGATTTAATAATTGACCCTTTTCCCACTACAATTTAATAAAAAAAATTTTCACTTTAAAACTAAAGAGTTTTTTTAAATATATTAAATTACAATTTTTATATGTTAGATTTAAGTTAATAACCCCATAGGTGCACCAGAAAACGTAATTTAACGTTCTAGGGGTAAAATATATCAATTTCCGCTCAGATTTAAAAATTCACCATCTTCCCACTTTAGTTAAATAAATGAAATTTTCACTTAAAATCTGCATGGTTTTATTAAATATACTTAAATACAATTTTTATATGTTAGATTTAAGTTAATAACCCCATAGGTGCACCAGAAAACGTAATTTAACGTTCTAGGGGTAAAATATTTCAATTTCCGCTCAGATTTAATAATTGACCCTTTTCCCACTACAATTAAATAAAAAAATTTTCACTTTAAAACTAATGAGTTTTTTTAAATATATTAAATTACAATTTTTAAATATTAGATTTAAGTTTATAACCCAATAGGTGCACCAGAAAACGTAATTTAACGTTCTAGGGGTAAAATATTTCAATTTCCGCTCAGATTTAATAATTGACCCTTTCCCACTACAATTAAATAAAAAAAATTTTCACTTTAAAACTAAAGAGTTTTTTTAAATATATTAAATTACAATTTTTAAATATTAGATTTAAGTTTATAACCCAATAGGTGCACCAGAAAACGTAATTTAACGTTCTAGGGGTAAAATATTTCAATTTCCGCTCAGATTTAATAATTGACCCTTTTCCCACTACAATTAAATAAAAAAATTTTCACTTTAAAACTAATGAGTTTTTTTAAATATATTAAATTACAATTTTTAAATATTAGATTTAAGTTTATAACCCAATAGGTGCACCAGAAAACGTAATTTAACGTTCTAGGGGTAAAATATTTCAATTTCCGCTCAGATTTAATAATTGACCCTTTTCCCACTACAATTAAATAAATGAAATTTTCACTTAAAATCTGCATAGTTTTATTTAATATACTTAAATACAATTTTTATATGTTAGATTTAAGTTAATAACCCCATAGGTGCACCAGAAAACGTAATTTAACGTTCTAGGGGTAAAATATTTCAATTTCCGCTCAGATTTAATAATTGACACTTTTCCCACTACAATTAAATAAAAAAATTTTCACTTTAAAACTAATGAGTTTTTTTAAATATATTAAATTACAATTTTTAAATATTAGATTTAAGTTTATAACCCAATAGGTGCACCAGAAAACGTAATTTAACGTTCTAGGGGTAAAATATTTCAATTTCCGCTCAGATTTAATAATTGACCCCTTTCCCACTACAATTAAATAAAAAAAATTTTCACTTTAAAACTAAAGAGTTTTTATAATTATATTAAATTACAATTTTTAAATATTAGATTTAAGTTTATAACCCAATAGGTGCACCAGAAAACGTAATTTAACGTTCTAGGGGTAAAATATTTCAATTTCCGCTCAGATTTAATAATTGACCCTTTTCCCACTACAATTAAATAAAAAAATTTTCACTTTAAAACTAATGAGTTTTTTTAAATATATTAAATTACAATTTTTATATGTTAGATTTAAGTTAATAACCCCATAGGTACACCAGAAAACGTAATTTAATGTTCTAGGGGTAAAATATTTCAATTTCCGCTCAGATTTAATAATTGACCCTTTTCCCACTACAATTAAATAAAAAAATTTTCACTTTAAAACTAATGAGTTTTTTTAAATATATTAAATTACAATTTTTAAATATTAGATTTAAGTTTATAACCCAATAGGTGCACCAGAAAACGTAATTTAACGTTCTAGGGGTAAAATATATCAATTTCCGCTCAGATTTAAAAATTCACCATCTTCCCACTTTAGTTAAATAAATGAAATTTTCACTTAAAATCTGCATGGTTTTATTAAATATACTTAAATACAATTTTTATATGTTAGATTTAAGTTAATAACCCCATAGGTGCACCAGAAAACGTAATTTAACGTTCTAGGGGTAAAATATTTCAATTTCCGCTCAGATTTAATAATTGACCCTTTTCCCACTACAATTAAATAAAAAAATTTTCACTTTAAAACTAATGAGTTTTTTTAAATATATTAAATTACAATTTTTAAATATTAGATTTAAGTTTATAACCCAATAGGTGCACCAGAAAACGTAATTTAACGTTCTAGGGGTAAAATATTTCAATTTCCGCTCAGATTTAATAATTGACCCTTTCCCACTACAATTAAATAAAAAAAATTTTCACTTTAAAACTAAAGAGTTTTTTTAAATATATTAAATTACAATTTTTAAATATTAGATTTAAGTTTATAACCCAATAGGTGCACCAGAAAACGTAATTTAACGTTCTAGGGGTAAAATATTTCAATTTCCGCTCAGATTTAATAATTGACCCTTTTCCCACTACAATTAAATAAAAAAATTTTCACTTTAAAACTAATGAGTTTTTTTAAATATATTAAATTACAATTTTTAAATATTAGATTTAAGTTTATAACCCAATAGGTGCACCAGAAAACGTAATTTAACGTTCTAGGGGTAAAATATTTCAATTTCCGCTCAGATTTAATAATTGACCCTTTTCCCACTACAATTAAATAAATGAAATTTTCACTTAAAATCTGCATAGTTTTATTTAATATACTTAAATACAATTTTTATATGTTAGATTTAAGTTAATAACCCCATAGGTGCACCAGAAAACGTAATTTAACGTTCTAGGGGTAAAATATTTCAATTTCCGCTCAGATTTAATAATTGACCCTTTTCCCACTACAATTAAATAAAAAAATTTTCACTTTAAAACTAATGAGTTTTTTTAAATATATTAAATTACAATTTTTAAATATTAGATTTAAGTTTATAACCCAATAGGTGCACCAGAAAACGTAATTTAACGTTCTAGGGGTAAAATATTTCAATTTCCGCTCAGATTTAATAATTGACCCCTTTCCCACTACAATTAAATAAAAAAAATTTTCACTTTAAAACTAAAGAGTTTTTATAATTATATTAAATTACAATTTTTAAATATTAGATTTAAGTTTATAACCCAATAGGTGCACCAGAAAACGTAATTTAACGTTCTAGGGGTAAAATATTTCAATTTCCGCTCAGATTTAATAATTGACCCCTTTCCCACTACAATTAAATAAAAAAAATTTTCACTTTAAAACTAAAGAGTTTTTATAATTATATTAAATTACAATTTTTAAATATTAGATTTAAGTTTATAACCCAATAGGTGCACCAGAAAACGTAATTTAACGTTCTAGGGGTAAAATATTTCAATTTCCGCTCAGATTTAAAAATTCACCATCTTCCCACTTTAGTTAAATAAATGAAATTTTCACTTTAAAACTAAAGAGTTTTTTTAAATATATTAAATTACAATTTTTAAATATTAGATTTAAGTTAATAACCCCATAGGTGCACCAGAAAACGTAATTTAACGTTCTAGGGGTAAAATATTTCAATTTCCGCTCAGATTTAAAAATTCACCATCTTCCCACTTTAGTTAAATAAATGAAATTTTCACTTAAAATCCGCATGGTTTTATTAAATATACTTAAATACAATTTTTATATGTTAGATTTAAGTTAATAACCCCATAGGTGCACCAGAAAACGTAATTTAACGTTCTAGGGGTAAAATATTTCAATTTCCGCTCAGATTTAATAATTGACCCTTTTCCCACTACAATTAAATAAAAAAATTTTCACTTTAAAACTAATGAGTTTTTTTAAATATATTAAATTACAATTTTTAAATATTAGATTTAAGTTTATAACCCAATAGGTGCACCAGAAAACGTAATTTAACGTTCTAGGGGTAAAATATATCAATTTCCGCTCAGATTTAATAATTGAACCTTTTCCCACTACAATTAAATAAATTAAATTTTCACTTAAAATCTGCATAGTTTTATTTAATATACTTAAATACAATTTTTATATTTTAGATTTAAGTTAATAACCCCATAGGTACACCAGAAAACGTAATTTAACGTTCTAGGGGTAAAATATATCAATTTCCGCTCAGATTTAATAATTGACCCTTTTCTCAATACAATTAAATAAAAAAAATTTTCACTTTAAAACTAAAGAGTTTTTTTTAAATATTTTAAATTACAATTTTTAAATATTAGATTTAAGTTAATAACCCCATAGGTGCACCAGAAAACGTAATTTAACGTTCTAGGGGTAAAATATTTCAATTTCCGCTCAGATTTAAAAATTCACCATCTTCCCACTTTAGTTAAATAAATGAAATTTTCACTTTAAAACTAATGAGTTTTTTTAAATATATTAAATTACAATTTTTAAATATTAGATTTAAGTTTATAACCCAATAGGTGCACCAGAAAACGTAATTTAACGTTCTAGGGGTAAAATATTTCAATTTCCGCTCAGATTTAATAATTGACCCTTTTCCCACTACAATTAAATAAAAAAATTTTCACTTTAAAACTAATGAGTTTTTTTAAATATATTAAATTACAATTTTTAAATATTAGATTTAAGTTTATAACCCAATAGGTGCACCAGAAAACGTAATTTAACGTTCTAGGGGTAAAATATATCAATTTCCGCTCAGATTTAATAATTGACCCTTTTCCCACTACAATTAAATAAATTAAATTTTCACTTAAAATCTGCATAGTTTTATTTAATATACTTAAATACAATTTTTATATGTTAGATTTAAGTTAATAACCACATAGGTGCACCAGAAAACGTAATTTAACGTTCTAGGGGTAAAATATTTCAATTTCCGCTCAGATTTAATAATTGACCCTTTTCCCACTACAATTAAATAAAAAAATTTTCACTTTAAAACTAATGAGTTTTTTTAAATATATTAAATTACAATTTTTATATGTTAGATTTAAGTTAATAACCCCATAGGTACACCAGAAAACGTAATTTAATGTTCTAGGGGTAAAATATTTCAATTTCCGCTCAGATTTAATAATTGACCCTTTTCCCACTACAATTAAATAAAAAAATTTTCACTTTAAAACTAATGAGTTTTTTTAAATATATTAAATTACAATTTTTAAATATTAGATTTAAGTTTATAACCCAATAGGTGCACCAGAAAACGTAATTTAACGTTCTAGGGGTAAAATATATCAATTTCCGCTCAGATTTAATAATTGACCCTTTTCCCACTACAATTAAATAAATTAAATTTTCACTTAAAATCTGCATAGTTTTATTTAATATACTTAAATACAATTTTTATATGTTAGATTTAAGTTAATAACCCCATAGGTGCACCAGAAAACGTAATTTAACGTTCTAGGGGTAAAATATTTCAATTTCCGCTCAGATTTAATAATTGACCCTTTTCCCACTACAATTAAATAAAAAAATTTTCACTTTAAAACTAATGAGTTTTTTTAAATATATTAAATTACAATTTTTAAATATTAGATTTAAGTTTATAACCCAATAGGTGCACCAGAAAACGTAATTTAACGTTCTAGGGGTAAAATATTTCAATTTCCGCTCAGATTTAAAAATTCACCATCTTCCCACTTTAGTTAAATAAATGAAATTTTCACTTTAAAACTAAAGAGTTTTTTTAAATATATTAATCAATTTTTAAATATTAGATTTAAGTTAATAACCCCATAGGTGCACCAGAAAACGTAATTTAACGTTCTAGGGGTAAAATATTTCAATTTCCGCTCAGATTTAAAATTCACCATCTTCCCCACTTTAGTTAAATAAATGAAATTTTCACTTAAAATCTGCATGGTTTTATTAAATATACTTAAATACAATTTTTATATGTTAGATTTAAGTTAATTAACCCCATAGGTGCACAGGAAAACGTAATTTAACGTTCTAGGGGTAAAATATTTCAATTTCCGCTCAGATTTAAAAATTCACCATCTTCCCACTTTAGTTAAATAAATGAAATTTTCACTTAAAATCTGCATGGTTTTATTAAATATACTTAAATACAATTTTTATATGTTAGATTTAAGTTAATAACCCCATAGGTGCACCAGAAAACGTAATTTAACGTTCTAGGGGTAAAATATTTCAATTTCCGCTCAGATTTAATAATTGGACCCTTTTCCCACTACAATTAAATAAAAAAATTTTCACTTTAAAACTAATGAGTTTTTTTTAAATATATTAAATTACAATTTTTAAATATTAGATTTAAGTTTATAACCCAATAGGTGCACCAGAAAACGTAATTTAACGTTCTAGGGGTAAAATATATCAATTTCCGCTCAGATTTAATAATTGACCCTTTTCCCACTACAATTAAATAAATTAAATTTTCACTTAAAATCTGCATAGTTTTATTTAATATACTTAAATACAATTTTTATATGTTAGATTTAAGTTAATAACCCCATAGGTGCACCAGAAAACGTAATTTAACGTTCTAGGGGTAAAATATTTCAATTTCCGCTCAGATTTAATAATTGACCCATTTCCCACTACAATTAAATAAAAAAATTTTCACTTTAAAACTAATGAGTTTTTTTAAATATATTAAATTACAATTTTTAAATATTAGATTTAAGTTTATAACCCAATAGGTGCACCAGAAAACGTAATTTAACGTTCTAGGGGTAAAATATTTCAATTTCCGCTCAGATTTAATAATTGACCCCTTTCCCACTACAATTAAATAAAAAAAATTTTCACTTTAAAACTAAAGAGTTTTTATAATTATATTAAATTACAATTTTTAAATATTAGATTTAAGTTTATAACCCAATAGGTGCACCAGAAAACGTAATTTAACGTTCTAGGGGTAAAATATTTCAATTTCCGCTCAGATTTAAAAATTCACCATCTTCCCACTTTAGTTAAATAAATGAAATTTTCACTTTAAAACTAAAGAGTTTTTTTAAATATATTAAATTACAATTTTTAAATATTAGATTTAAGTTAATAACCCCATAGGTGCACCAGAAAACGTAATTTAACGTTCTAGGGGTAAAATATTTCAATTTCCGCTCAGATTTAAAAATTCACCATCTTCCCACTTTAGTTAAATAAATGAAATTTTCACTTAAAATCTGCATGGTTTTATTAAATATACTTAAATACAATTTTTATATGTTAGATTTAAGTTAATAACCCCATAGGTGCACCAGAAAACGTAATTTAACGTTCTAGGGGTAAAATATTTCAATTTCCGCTCAGATTTAATAATTGACCCTTTTCCCACTACAATTAAATAAAAAAATTTTCACTTTAAAACTAATGAGTTTTTTTAAATATATTAAATTACAATTTTTAAATATTAGATTTAAGTTTATAACCCAATAGGTGCACCAGAAAACGTAATTTAACGTTCTAGGGGTAAAATATATCAATTTCCGCTCAGATTTAATAATTGACCCTTTTCCCACTACAATTAAATAAATTAAATTTTCACTTAAAATCTGCATAGTTTTATTTAATATACTTAAATACAATTTTTATATGTTAGATTTAAGTTAATAACCCCATAGGTGCACCAGAAAACGTAATTTAACGTTCTAGGGGTAAAATATTTCAATTTCCGCTCAGATTTAATAATTGACCCTTTTCCCACTACAATTAAATAAAAAAATTTTCACTTTAAAACTAATGAGTTTTTTTAAATATATTAAATTACAATTTTTAAATATTAGATTTAAGTTTATAACCCAATAGGTGCACCAGAAAACGTAATTTAACGTTCTAGGGGTAAAATATTTCAATTTCCGCTCAGATTTAATAATTGACCCCTTTCCCACTACAATTAAATAAAAAAAATTTTCACTTTAAAACTAAAGAGTTTTTATAATTATATTAAATTACAATTTTTAAATATTAGATTTAAGTTTATAACCCAATAGGTGCACCAGAAAACGTAATTTAACGTTCTAGGGGTAAAATATTTCAATTTCCGCTCAGATTTAAAAATTCACCATCTTCCCACTTTAGTTAAATAAATGAAATTTTCACTTTAAAACTAAAGAGTTTTTTTAAATATATTAAATTACAATTTTTAAATATTAGATTTAAGTTAATAACCCCATAGGTGCACCAGAAAACGTAATTTAACGTTCTAGGGGTAAAATATTTCAATTTCCGCTCAGATTTAAAAATTCACCATCTTCCCACTTTAGTTAAATAAATGAAATTTTCACTTAAAATCTGCATGGTTTTATTAAATATACTTAAATACAATTTTTATATGTTAGATTTAAGTTAATAACCCCATAGGTGCACCAGAAAACGTAATTTAACGTTCTAGGGGTAAAATATTTCAATTTCCGCTCAGATTTAATAATTGACCCTTTTCCCACTACAATTAAATAAAAAAATTTTCACTTTAAAACTAATGAGTTTTTTTAAATATATTAAATTACAATTTTTAAATATTAGATTTAAGTTTATAACCCAATAGGTGCACCAGAAAACGTAATTTAACGTTCTAGGGGTAAAATATATCAATTTCCGCTCAGATTTAATAATTGACCCTTTTCCCACTACAATTAAATAAATTAAATTTTCACTTAAAATCTGCATAGTTTTATTTAATATACTTAAATACAATTTTTATATGTTAGATTTAAGTTAATAACCACATAGGTGCACCAGAAAACGTAATTTAACGTTCTAGGGGTAAAATATTTCAATTTCCGCTCAGATTTAATAATTGACCCTTTTCCCACTACAATTAAATAAAAAAATTTTCACTTTAAAACTAATGAGTTTTTTTAAATATATTAAATTACAATTTTTATATGTTAGATTTAAGTTAATAACCCCATAGGTACACCAGAAAACGTAATTTTACGTTCAAGGGGTAAAATATTTCAATTTTCGCTCAGATTTAATAATTGACCCTTTTCCCACTACAATTAAATAAAAAAAATTTTCACTTTAAAACTAAAGAGTTTTTAGAATTATATTAAATTACAATTTTTAAATATTAGATTTAAGTTAATAACCCCATAGGTGCACCAGAAAACGTAATTTAACGTTCTAGGGGTAAAATATTTCAATTTCCGCTCAGATTTAATAATTGACCCTTTTCCCACTACAATTTAATAAAAAAAATTTTCACTTTAAAACTAAAGAGTTTTTTTAAATATATTAAATTACAATTTTTATATGTTAGATTTAAGTTAATAACCCCATAGGTGCACCAGAAAACGTAATTTAACGTTCTAGGGGTAAAATATATCAATTTCCGCTCAGATTTAAAAATTCACCATCTTCCCACTTTAGTTAAATAAATGAAATTTTCACTTAAAATCTGCATGGTTTTATTAAATATACTTAAATACAATTTTTATATGTTAGATTTAAGTTAATAACCCCATAGGTGCACCAGAAAACGTAATTTAACGTTCTAGAGGTAAAATATTTCAATTTCCGCTCAGATTTAAAAATTCACCATCTTCCCACTTTAGTTAAATAAATGAAATTTTCACTTAAAATCTGCATGGTTTTATTAAATATACTTAAATACAATTTTTATATGTTAGATTTAAGTTAATAACCCCATAGGTGCACCAGAAAACGTAATTTAACGTTCTAGGGGTAAAATATTTCAATTTCCGCTCAGATTTAATAATTGACCCTTTTCCCACTACAATTAAATAAAAAAATTTTCACTTTAAAACTAATGAGTTTTTTTAAATATATTAAATTACAATTTTTAAATATTAGATTTAAGTTTATAACCCAATAGGTGCACCAGAAAACGTAATTTAACGTTCTAGGGGTAAAATATATCAATTTCCGCTCAGATTTAATAATTGACCCTTTTCCCACTACAATTAAATAAATTAAATTTTCACTTAAAATCTGCATAGTTTTATTTAATATACTTAAATACAATTTTTATATGTTAGATTTAAGTTAATAACCCCATAGGTGCACCAGAAAACGTAATTTAACGTTCTAGGGGTAAAATATTTCAATTTCCGCTCAGATTTAATAATTGACCCTTTTCCCACTACAATTAAATAAAAAAATTTTCACTTTAAAACTAATGAGTTTTTTTAAATATATTAAATTACAATTTTTAAATATTAGATTTAAGTTTATAACCCAATAGGTGCACCAGAAAACGTAATTTAACGTTCTAGGGGTAAAATATTTCAATTTCCGCTCAGATTTAATAATTGACCCCTTTCCCACTACAATTAAATAAAAAAAATTTTCACTTTAAAACTAAAGAGTTTTTATAATTATATTAAATTACAATTTTTAAATATTAGATTTAAGTTTATAACCCAATAGGTGCACCAGAAAACGTAATTTAACGTTCTAGGGGTAAAATATTTCAATTTCCGCTCAGATTTAAAAATTCACCATCTTCCCACTTTAGTTAAATAAATGAAATTTTCACTTTAAAACTAAAGAGTTTTTTTAAATATATTAAATTACAATTTTTAAATATTAGATTTAAGTTAATAACCCCATAGGTGCACCAGAAAACGTAATTTAACGTTCTAGGGGTAAAATATATCAATTTCCGCTCAGATTTAAAAATTCACCATCTTCCCACTTTAGTTAAATAAATGAAATTTTCACTTAAAATCTGCATGGTTTTATTAAATATACTTAAATACAATTTTTATATGTTAGATTTAAATTAATAACCCCATAGGTGCACCAGAAAACGTAATTTAACGTTCTAGGGGTAAAATATTTCAATTTCCGCTCAGATTTAATAATTGACCCTTTTCCCACTACAATTAAATAAAAAAATTTTCACTTTAAAACTAATGAGTTTTTTTAAATATATTAAATTACAATTTTTAAATATTAGATTTAAGTTTATAACCCAATAGGTGCACCAGAAAACGTAATTTAACGTTCTAGGGGTAAAATATTTCAATTTCCGCTCAGATTTAATAATTGACCCCTTTCCCACTACAATTAAATAAAAAAAATTTTCACTTTAAAACTAAAGAGTTTTTATAATTATATTAAATTACAATTTTTAAATATTAGATTTAAGTTTATAACCCAATAGGTGCACCAGAAAACGTAATTTAACGTTCTAGGGGTAAAATATTTCAATTTCCGCTCAGATTTAAAAATTCACCATCTTCCCACTTTAGTTAAATAAATGAAATTTTCACTTTAAAACTAAAGAGTTTTTTTAAATATATTAAATTACAATTTTTAAATATTAGATTTAAGTTAATAACCCCATAGGTGCACCAGAAAACGTAATTTAACGTTCTAGGGGTAAAATATTTCAATTTCCGCTCAGATTTAAAAATTCACCATCTTCCCACTTTAGTTAAATAAATGAAATTTTCACTTAAAATCTGCATGGTTTTATTAAATATACTTAAATACAATTTTTATATGTTAGATTTAAGTTAATAACCCCATAGGTGCACCAGAAAACGTAATTTAACGTTCTAGGGGTAAAATATTTCAATTTCCGCTCAGATTTAATAATTGACCCTTTTCCCACTACAATTAAATAAAAAAATTTTCACTTTAAAACTAATGAGTTTTTTTAAATATATTAAATTACAATTTTTAAATATTAGATTTAAGTTTATAACCCAATAGGTGCACCAGAAAACGTAATTTAACGTTCTAGGGGTAAAATATATCAATTTCCGCTCAGATTTAATAATTGACCCTTTTCCCACTACAATTAAATAAATTAAATTTTCACTTAAAATCTGCATAGTTTTATTTAATATACTTAAATACAATTTTTATATGTTAGATTTAAGTTAATAACCACATAGGTGCACCAGAAAACGTAATTTAACGTTCTAGGGGTAAAATATTTCAATTTCCGCTCAGATTTAATAATTGACCCTTTTCCCACTACAATTAAATAAAAAAATTTTCACTTTAAAACTAATGAGTTTTTTTAAATATATTAAATTACAATTTTTATATGTTAGATTTAAGTTAATAACCCCATAGGTACACCAGAAAACGTAATTTTACGTTCAAGGGGTAAAATATTTCAATTTTCGCTCAGATTTAATAATTGACCCTTTTCCCACTACAATTAAATAAAAAAAATTTTCACTTTAAAACTAAAGAGTTTTTAGAATTATATTAAATTACAATTTTTAAATATTAGATTTAAGTTAATAACCCCATAGGTGCACCAGAAAACGTAATTTAACGTTCTAGGGGTAAAATATTTCAATTTCCGCTCAGATTTAATAATTGACCCTTTTCCCACTACAATTTAATAAAAAAAATTTTCACTTTAAAACTAAAGAGTTTTTTTAAATATATTAAATTACAATTTTTATATGTTAGATTTAAGTTAATAACCCCATAGGTGCACCAGAAAACGTAATTTAACGTTCTAGGGGTAAAATATATCAATTTCCGCTCAGATTTAAAAATTCACCATCTTCCCACTTTAGTTAAATAAATGAAATTTTCACTTAAAATCTGCATGGTTTTATTAAATATACTTAAATACAATTTTTATATGTTAGATTTAAGTTAATAACCCCATAGGTGCACCAGAAAACGTAATTTAACGTTCTAGAGGTAAAATATTTCAATTTCCGCTCAGATTTAAAAATTCACCATCTTCCCACTTTAGTTAAATAAATGAAATTTTCACTTAAAATCTGCATGGTTTTATTAAATATACTTAAATACAATTTTTATATGTTAGATTTAAGTTAATAACCCCATAGGTGCACCAGAAAACGTAATTTAACGTTCTAGGGGTAAAATATTTCAATTTCCGCTCAGATTTAATAATTGACCCTTTTCCCACTACAATTAAATAAAAAAATTTTCACTTTAAAACTAATGAGTTTTTTTAAATATATTAAATTACAATTTTTAAATATTAGATTTAAGTTTATAACCCAATAGGTGCACCAGAAAACGTAATTTAACGTTCTAGGGGTAAAATATATCAATTTCCGCTCAGATTTAATAATTGACCCTTTTCCCACTACAATTAAATAAATTAAATTTTCACTTAAAATCTGCATAGTTTTATTTAATATACTTAAATACAATTTTTATATGTTAGATTTAAGTTAATAACCCCATAGGTGCACCAGAAAACGTAATTTAACGTTCTAGGGGTAAAATATTTCAATTTCCGCTCAGATTTAATAATTGACCCTTTTCCCACTACAATTAAATAAAAAAATTTTCACTTTAAAACTAATGAGTTTTTTTAAATATATTAAATTACAATTTTTAAATATTAGATTTAAGTTTATAACCCAATAGGTGCACCAGAAAACGTAATTTAACGTTCTAGGGGTAAAATATTTCAATTTCCGCTCAGATTTAATAATTGACCCCTTTCCCACTACAATTAAATAAAAAAAATTTTCACTTTAAAACTAAAGAGTTTTTATAATTATATTAAATTACAATTTTTAAATATTAGATTTAAGTTTATAACCCAATAGGTGCACCAGAAAACGTAATTTAACGTTCTAGGGGTAAAATATTTCAATTTCCGCTCAGATTTAAAAATTCACCATCTTCCCACTTTAGTTAAATAAATGAAATTTTCACTTTAAAACTAAAGAGTTTTTTTAAATATATTAAATTACAATTTTTAAATATTAGATTTAAGTTAATAACCCCATAGGTGCACCAGAAAACGTAATTTAACGTTCTAGGGGTAAAATATATCAATTTCCGCTCAGATTTAAAAATTCACCATCTTCCCACTTTAGTTAAATAAATGAAATTTTCACTTAAAATCTGCATGGTTTTATTAAATATACTTAAATACAATTTTTATATGTTAGATTTAAATTAATAACCCCATAGGTGCACCAGAAAACGTAATTTAACGTTCTAGGGGTAAAATATTTCAATTTCCGCTCAGATTTAATAATTGACCCTTTTCCCACTACAATTAAATAAAAAAAATTTTCACTTTAAAACTAAAGAGTTTTTAGAATTATATTAAATTACAATTTTTAAATATTAGATTTAAGTTAATAACCCCATAGGTGCACCAGAAAACGTAATTTAACGTTCTAGGGGTAAAATATTTCAATTTCCGCTCAGATTTAATAATTGACCCTTTTCCCACTACAATTTAATAAAAAAAATTTTCACTTTAAAACTAAAGAGTTTTTTTAAATATATTAAATTACAATTTTTATATGTTAGATTTAAGTTAATAACCCCATAGGTGCACCAGAAAACGTAATTTAACGTTCTAGGGGTAAAATATATCAATTTCCGCTCAGATTTAAAAATTCACCATCTTCCCACTTTAGTTAAATAAATGAAATTTTCACTTAAAATCTGCATGGTTTTATTAAATATACTTAAATACAATTTTTATATGTTAGATTTAAGTTAATAACCCCATAGGTGCACCAGAAAACGTAATTTAACGTTCTAGGGGTAAAATATTTCAATTTCCGCTCAGATTTAATAATTGACCCTTTTCCCACTACAATTAAATAAAAAAATTTTCACTTTAAAACTAATGAGTTTTTTTAAATATATTAAATTACAATTTTTAAATATTAGATTTAAGTTTATAACCCAATAGGTGCACCAGAAAACGTAATTTAACGTTCTAGGGGTAAAATATTTCAATTTCCGCTCAGATTTAATAATTGACCCTTTCCCACTACAATTAAATAAAAAAAATTTTCACTTTAAAACTAAAGAGTTTTTTTAAATATATTAAAATACAATTTTTACAATTTTCCGCTCAGATTTAAAAATTCACCATCTTCCCACTTTAGTTAAATAAATGAAATTTTCACTTAAAATCTTCATGGTTTTATTTAATATACTTAATTACAATTTTTAAATATTAGATTTAAGTTAATAACCCCATAGGTGCACCAGAAAACGTAATTTAACGTTCTAGGGGTAAAATATTTCAATTTCCGCTCAGATTTAAAAATTCACCATCTTCCCACTTTAGTTAAATAAATGAAATTTTCACTTAAAATCTGCATGGTTTTATTAAATATACTTAAATACAATTTTTATATTTTAGATTTAAGTTAATAACCCCATAGGTACACCAGAAAACGTAATTTAACGTTCTAGGGGTAAAATATATCAATTTCCGCTCAGATTTAATAATTGACCCTTTTCCCACTACAATTAAATAAAAAAAATTTTCACTTTAAAACTAAAGAGTTTTTTTAAATATATTAAATTACAATTTTTAAATATTAGATTTAAGTTAATAACCTCATAGGTGCACCAGAAAACGTAATTTAACGTTCTAGGGGTAAAATATTTCAATTTCCGCTCAGATTTAAAAATTCACCATCTTCCCACTTTAGTTAAATAAATGAAATTTTCACTTAAAATCTGCATGGTTTTATTAAATATACTTAAATACAATTTTTATATGTTAGATTTAAGTTAATAACCCCATAGGTACACCAGAAAACGTAATTTAACGTTCTAGGGGTAAAATATATCAATTTCCGCTCAGATTTAATAATTGACCCTTTTCTCAATACAATTAAATAAAAAAAATTTTCACTTTAAAACTAAAGAGTTTTTTTAAATATTTTAAATTACAATTTTTAAATATTAGATTTAAGTTAATAACCCCATAGGTGCACCAGAAAACGTAATTTAACGTTCTAGGGGTAAAATATTTCAATTTCCGCTCAGATTTAAAAATTCACCATCTTCCCACTTTAGTTAAATAAATGAAATTTTCACTTTAAAACTAATGAGTTTTTTTAAATATATTAAATTACAATTTTTAAATATTAGATTTAAGTTTATAACCCAATAGGTGCACCAGAAAACGTAATTTAACGTTCTAGGGGTAAAATATTTCAATTTCCGCTCAGATTTAAAAATTCACCATCTTCCCACTTTAGTTAAATAAATGAAATTTTTACTTTAAAACTAAAGAGTTTTTTTAAATATATTAAATTACAATTTTTAAATATTAGATTTAAGTTAATAACCCCATAGGTGCACCAGAAATTGTATTTTCACGTTCTAGGGGTAAAATATTTCAATTTCCGTTCAGATTTAAAAATTCACCATCTTCCCACTTTAGTTAAATAAATGAAATTTTCACTTAAAATCTGCATGGTTTTATTAAATATACTTAAATACAATTTTTATATGTTAGATTTAAGTTAATAACCCCATAGGTACACCAGAAAACGTAATTTAACGTTATAGGGGTAAAATATTTCAATTTCCGCTCAGATTTAATAATTGACCCTTTTCCCACTACAATTAAATAAAAAAAATTTTCACTTTAAAACTAAAGAGTTTTTTTAAATATATTAAATTACAATTTTTAAATATTAGATTTAAGTTAATAACCCCATAGGTGCACCAGAAAACGTAATTTAACGTTCTAGGGGTAAAATATTTCAATTTCCGCTCAGATTTAAAAATTCACCATCTTCCCACTTTAGTTAAATAAATGAAATTTTCACTTAAAATCTGCATGGTTTTATTAAATATACTTAAATACAATTTTTATATGTTAGATTTAAGTTAATAACCCCATAGGTGCACCAGAAAACGTAATTTAACGTTCTAGGGGTAAAATATTTCAATTTCCGCTCAGATTTAAAAATTGACCATCTTCCCACTATAGTTAAATAAATGAAATTTTCACTTAAAATCTGCATGGTTTTATTAAATATACTTAAATACAATTTTTATATGTTAGATTTAAGTTAATAACCCCATAGGTACACCAGAAAACGTAATTTAATGTTCTAGGGGTAAAATATATCAATTTCCGCTCAGATTTAATAATTGACCCTTTTCCCACTACAATTAAATAAAAAAAATTTTCACTTTAAAACTAAAGAGTTTTTTTAAATATATTAAATTACAATTTTTATATGTTAGATTTAAGTTAATAACCCCATAGGTACACCAGAAAACGTAATTTAACGTTCTAGGGGTAAAATATATCAATTTCCGCTCAGATTTAATAATTGACCCTTTTCCCACTACAATTAAATAAATTAAATTTTCACTTAAAATCTGCATAGTTTTATTTAATATACTTAAATACAATTTTTATATGTTAGATTTAAGTTAATAACCCCATAGGTGCACCAGAAAACGTAATTTAACGTTCTAGGGGTAAAATATTTCAATTTCCGCTCAGATTTAATAATTGACCCTTTTCCCACTACAATTAAATAAAAAAATTTTCACTTTAAAACTAATGAGTTTTTTTAAATATATTAAATTACAATTTTTAAATATTAGATTTAAGTTTATAACCCAATAGGTGCACCAGAAAACGTAATTTAACGTTCTAGGGGTAAAATATTTTAATTCCGCTCAGATTTAAAAATTCACCATCTTCCCACTTTAGTTAAATAAATGAAATTTTCACTTTAAAACTAAAGAGTTTTTTTAAATATATTAAATTACAATTTTTAAATATTAGATTTAAGTTAATAACCCCATAGGTGCACCAGAAATTGTATTTTCACGTTCTAGGGGTAAAATATTTCAATTTCCGTTCAGATTTAAAAATTCACCATCTTCCCACTTTAGTTAAATAAATGAAATTTTCACTTAAAATCTGCATGGTTTTATTAAATATACTTAAATACAATTTTTATATGTTAGATTTAAGTTAATAACCCCATAGGTACACCAGAAAACGTAATTTAACGTTATAGGGGTAAAATATTTCAATTTCCGCTCAGATTTAATAATTGACCCTTTTCCCACTACAATTAAATAAAAAAAATTTTCACTTTAAAACTAAAGAGTTTTTTTAAATATATTAAATTACAATTTTTATATGTTAGATTTAAGTTAATAACCCCATAGGTACACCAGAAAACGTAATTTAACGTTCTAGGGGTAAAATATATCAATTTCCGCTCAGATTTAATAATTGACCCTTTTCCCACTACAATTAAATAAATTAAATTTTCACTTAAAATCTGCATAGTTTTACTTAATATACTTAAATACAATTTTTATATGTTAGATTTAAGTTAATAACCCCATAGGTGCACCAGAAAACGTAATTTAACGTTCTAGCGGTAAAATATTTCAATTTCCGCTCAGATTTAATAATTGACCCTTTTCCCACTACAATTAAATAAAAAAATTTTCACTTTAAAACTAATGAGTTTTTTTAAATATATTAAATTACAATTTTTAAATATTAGATTTAAGTTTATAACCCAATAGGTGCACCAGATAACGTAATTTAACGTTCTAGGGGTAAAATATATCAATTCCCGCTCAGATTTAATAATTGACCCTTTTCCCACTACAATTAAATAAAAAAAATTTTCACTTTAAAACTAAAGAGTTTTTTTAAATATATTAAATTACAATTTTTAAATATTAGATTTAAGTTAATAACCCCATAGGTGCACCAGAAAACGTAATTTAACGTTCTAAGGGTAAAATATTTCAATTTCCGCTCAGATTTAAAAATTCACCATCTTCCCACTTTAGTTAAATAAATGAAATTTTCACTTAAAATCTGCATGGTTTTATTAAATATACTTAAATACAATTTTTATATTTTAGATTTAAGTTAATAACCCCATAGGTACACCAGAAAACGTAATTTAACGTTCTAGGGGTAAAATATATCAATTTCCGCTCAGATTTAATAATTGACCCTTTTCCCACTACAATTAAATAAAAAAAATTTTCACTTTAAAACTAAAGAGTTTTTTTAAATATATTAAATTACAATTTTTAAATATTAGATTTAAGTTAATAACCCCATAGGTACACCAGAAAACGTAATTTAACGTTCTAGGGATAAAATATTTCAATTTCCGCTCAGATTTAATAATTGACCCTTTCCCACTACAATTAAATAAATTAAATTTTCACTTAAAATCTGCATAGTTTTATTTAATATACTTATTTACAATTTTTATATGTTAGATTTAAGTTAATAACCCCATAGGTACACCAGAAAACGTAATTTTACGTTCTAGGGGTAAAATATTTCAATTTCCGCTCAGATTTAATAATTGACCCCTTTCCCACTACAATTAAATAAAAAAAATTTTCACTTTAAAACTAAAGAGTTTTTATAATTATATTAAATTACAATTTTTAAATATTAGATTTAAGTTAATAACCCCATAGGTACACCAGAAAACGTAATTTTACGTTCTAGGGGTAAAATATTTCAATTTCCGCTCAGATTTAATAATTGACCCTTTTCCCACTACAATTAAATAAAAAAAATTTTCACTTTAAAACTAAAGAGTTTTTAGAATTATATTAAATTACAATTTTTAAATATTAGATTTAAGTTAATAACCCCATAGGTGCACCAGAAAACGTAATTTAACGTTCTAGGGGTAAAATATTTCAATTTCCGCTCAGATTTAAAAATTCACCATCTTCCCACTTTAGTTAAATAAATGAAATTTTCACTTTAAAACTAATGAGTTTTTTTAAATATATTAAATTACAATTTTTAAATATTAGATTTAAGTTTATAACCCAATAGGTGCACCAGAAAACGTAATTTAACGTTCTAGGGGTAAAATATTTCAATTTCCGCTCAGATTTAAAAATTCACCATCTTCCCACTTTAGTTAAATAAATGAAATTTTCACTTTAAAACTAAAGAGTTTTTTTAAATATATTAAATTACAATTTTTAAATATTAGATTTAAGTTAATAACCCCATAGGTGCACCAGAAATTGTATTTTCACGTTCTAGGGGTAAAATATTTCAATTTCCGTTCAGATTTAAAAATTCACCATCTTCCCACTTTAGTTAAATAAATGAAATTTTTACTTAAAATCTGCATGGTTTTATTAAATATACTTAAATACAATTTTTATATGTTAGATTTAAGTTAATAACCCCATAGGTGCACCAGAAAACGTAATTTAACGTTCTAGGGGTAAAATATTTCAATTTCCGCTCAGATTTAAAAATTCACCATCTTCCCACTTTAGTTAAATAAATGAAATTTTCACTTAAAATCTGCATGGTTTTATTAAATATATTAAATTACAATTTTTATATGTTAGATTTAAGTTAATAACCCCATAGGTGCACCAGAAAACGTAATTTAACGTTCTAGGGGTAAAATATTTCAATTTCCGCTCAGATTTAATAATTGACCCCTTTTCCCACTACAATTAAATAAAAAAAATTTTCACTTTAAAACTAAAGAGTTTTTAGAATTATATTAAATTACAATTTTTAAATATTAGATTTAAGTTAATAACCCCATAGGTGCACCAGAAAACGTAATTTAACGTTCTAGGGGTAAAATATTTCAATTTCCGCTCAGATTTAATAATTGACCCTTTTCCCACTACAATTTAATAAAAAAAATTTTCACTTTAAAACTAAAGAGTTTTTTTAAATATATTAAATTACAATTTTTATATGTTAGATTTAAGTTAATAACCCCATAGGTGCACCAGAAAACGTAATTTAACGTTCTAGGGGTAAAATATATCAATTTCCGCTCAGATTTAAAAATTCACCATCTTCCCACTTTAGTTAAATAAATGAAATTTTCACTTAAAATCTGCATGGTTTTATTAAATATACTTAAATACAATTTTTATATGTTAGATTTAAGTTAATAACCCCATAGGTGCACCAGAAAACGTAATTTAACGTTCTAGGGGTAAAATATTTCAATTTCCGCTCAGATTTAATAATTGACCCTTTTCCCACTACAATTAAATAAAAAAATTTTCACTTTAAAACTAATGAGTTTTTTTAAATATATTAAATTACAATTTTTAAATATTAGATTTAAGTTTATAACCCAATAGGTGCACCAGAAAACGTAATTTAACGTTCTAGGGGTAAAATATTTCAATTTCCGCTCAGATTTAATAATTGACCCTTTCCCACTACAATTAAATAAAAAAAAATTTTCACTTTAAAACTAAAGAGTTTTTTTAAATATATTAAATTACAATTTTTACAATTTTCCGCTCAGATTTAAAAATTCACCATCTTCCCACTTTAGTTAAATAAATGAAATTTTCACTTAAAATCTTCATGGTTTTATTTAATATACTTAATTACAATTTTTAAATATTAGATTTAAGTTAATAACCCCATAGGTGCACCAGAAAACGTAATTTAACGTTCTAGGGGTAAAATATTTCAATTTCCGCTCAGATTTAAAAATTCACCATCTTCCCACTTTAGTTAAATAAATGAAATTTTCACTTAAAATCTGCATGGTTTTATTAAATATACTTAAATACAATTTTTATATTTTAGATTTAAGTTAATAACCCCATAGGTACACCAGAAAACGTAATTTAACGTTCTAGGGGTAAAATATATCAATTTCCGCTCAGATTTAATAATTGACCCTTTTCCCACTACAATTAAATAAAAAAAATTTTCACTTTAAAACTAAAGAGTTTTTTTAAATATATTAAATTACAATTTTTAAATATTAGATTTAAGTTAATAACCTCATAGGTGCACCAGAAAACGTAATTTAACGTTCTAGGGGTAAAATATTTCAATTTCCGCTCAGATTTAAAAATTCACCATCTTCCCACTTTAGTTAAATAAATGAAATTTTCACTTAAAATCTGCATGGTTTTATTAAATATACTTAAATACAATTTTTATATGTTAGATTTAAGTTAATAACCCCATAGGTACACCAGAAAACGTAATTTAACGTTCTAGGGGTAAAATATATCAATTTCCGCTCAGATTTAATAATTGACCCTTTTCTCAATACAATTAAATAAAAAAAATTTTCACTTTAAAACTAAAGAGTTTTTTTAAATATTTTAAATTACAATTTTTAAATATTAGATTTAAGTTAATAACCCCATAGGTGCACCAGAAAACGTAATTTAACGTTCTAGGGGTAAAATATTTCAATTTCCGCTCAGATTTAAAAATTCACCGTCTTCCCACTTTAGTTAATAAATGAAATTTTTCACTTAAAATCTGCATGGTTTTATTAAATATACTTTAATACAATTTTTATATGTTAGATTTAAGTTAATAACCCCATAGGTGCACAGAAAACGTAATTTAACGTTCTAGGGGTAAAATATTTCAATTTCCGCTCAGATTTAAAAATTTACCATCTTCCCACTATAGTTAAATAAATGAAATTTTCAGTTAAAATCTGCATGGTTTTATTAAATATACTTAAATACAATTTTTATATATTAGATTTAAGTTAATAACCCCATAGGTACACCAGAAAACGTAATTTAAACGTTCTAGGGGTAAAATATTTTCAATTTCCGCTCAGATTTAAAAATTCACCATCTTCCCACTTTAGTTAAATAAATGAAATTTTCACTTTAAAACTAATGAGTTTATTTAAATATATTAAATTACAATTTTTATATGTTAGATTTAAGTTAATAACCCCATAGGTGCACCAGAAAACGTAATTTAACGTTCTAGGGGTAAAATATTTCAATTTCCGCTCAGATTTAAAAATTGACCATCTTCCCACTATAGTTAAATAAATGAAATTTTCAGTTAAAATCTGCATGGTTTTATTAAATATACTTAAATACAATTTTTATATATTAGATTTAAGTTAATAACCCCATAGTTACACCAGAAAACGTAATTTAACGTTCTAGGGGTAAAATATTTCAATTTCCGCTCAGATTTAAAAATTCACCATCTTCCAACTTTAGTTAAATAAATGAAATTTTCACTTAAAATCTGCATGGTTTTATTAAATATACTTAAATACAATTTTTATATGTTAGATTTAAGTTAATAACTCCATAGGTACACCAGAAAACGTAATTTAACGTTCTAGGGGTAAAATATTTCAATTTCCGCTCAGATTTAAAAATTGACCATCTTCCCACTATAGTTAAATAAATGAAATTTTCACTTAAAATCTTCATGGTTTTATTTAATATACTTAATTACAATTTTTATATGTTAGATTTAAGTTAATAACCCCATAGGTACACCAGAAAACGTAATTTTACGTTCTAGGGGTAAAATATTTCAATTTCCGCTCAGATTTAATAATTGACCCTTTTCCCACTACAATTAAATAAATAAAATTTTCACTTTAAAACTAAAGAGTTTTTTTAATTATATTAAATTACAATTTTTAAATATTAGATTTAAGTTAATAACCCCATAGGTGCACCAGAAAACGTAATTTAACGTTCTAGGGGTAAAATATTTCAATTTTCCGCTCAAGATTTAAAAATTCACCATCTTCCCACTTTAGTTAAATAAATGAAATTTTCACTTTAAAACTAATGAGTTTTTTTAAATATATTAAATTACAATTTTTTAAATATTAGATTTAAGTTAATAACCCAATAGGTGCATCAGAAAACGTAATTTAACGTTCTAGGGGTAAAATATTTCAATTTCCGCTCAGATTTAAAAATTCACCATCTTCCCACTTTAGTTAAATAAATGAAATTTTCACTTTAAAACTAATGAGTTTTTTTAAATATATTAATTACAATTTTTTATATGTTAGATTTAAGGTTAATAACCCCATAGGTGCACCAGAAAAAGTAATTTAACGTTCTAGGGGTAAAATATTTCAATTTCCGCTCAGATTTAAAAATTCACCATCTTCCCACTTTAGTTAAATAAATGAAATTTTCACTTAAAATCTGCATGGTTTTATTAAATATACTTTAATACAATTTTTTATATGTTAGATTTAAGTTAATAACCCCATAGGTGCACCAGAAAACGTAATTTAACGTTCTAGGGGTAAAATATTTCAATTTCCGCTCAGATTTAAAAATTTACCATCTTCCCACTATAGTTAAATAAATGAAATTTTCAGTTAAAATCTGCATGGTTTTATTAAATATACTTAAATACAATTTTTATATATTAGATTTAAGTTAATAACCCCATAGGTACACCAGAAAACGTAATTTAACGTTCTAGGGTAAAATATTTCAATTTCCGCTCAGATTTAAAAATTCACCATCTTCCCACTTAGTTAAATAAATGAAATTTTCACTTTAAAACTAATGAGTTTATTTAAATATATTAAATTACAATTTTTATATGTTAGATTTAAGTTAATAACCCCATAGGTGCACCAGAAAACGTAATTTAACGTTCTAGGGGTAAAATATTTCAATTTCCGCTCAGATTTAAAAATTGACCATCTTCCCACTATAGTTAAATAAATGAAATTTTCAGTTAAAATCTGCATGGTTTTATTAAATATACTTAAATACAATTTTTATATATTAGATTTAAGTTAATAACCCCATAGTTACACCAGAAAACGTAATTTAACCTTCTAGGGGTAATATATATCAATTTCCGCTCAGATTTAAAAATTCACCATCTTCCCACTTTAGTTAAATAAATGAAATTTTCACTTTAAAAACTAAAGAGTTTTTTTAAATATATTAAATTACAATTTTTAAATATTAGATTTATGTTAATAACCCCATAGGTACACCAGAAAACGTAATTTAACGTTCTAGGGGTAAAATATTTCAATTTCCACTCAGATTTAAAAATTCACCATCTTCCCACTTTAGTTAAATAAATGAAATTTTCACTTTAAAACTAATGAGTTTTTTTAAATATATTAAATTACAATTTTTAAATATTAGATTTAAGTTAATAACCCAATAGGTGCACCAGAAAACGTAATTTAACGTTCTAGGGGTAAAATATTTCAATTTCCGCTCAGATTTAAAAATTCACCATCTTCCCACTTTAGTTAAATAAATGAAATTTTCACTTTAAAACTAATGAGTTTTTTTAAATATATTAAATTACAATTTTTTATATGTTAGATTTAAGTTAATAACCCCATAGGTACACCAGAAAACGTAATTTAACGTTCTAGGGGTAAAATATATCAATTTCCGCTCAGATTTAATAATTGACCCTTTTCCCAATACAATTAAATAAAAAAATTTTTCATTTTAAAACTAAAGAGTTTTTTTTAAATATATTAAATTACAATTTTTAAATATTAGATTTAAGTTAATAACCCCATAGGTGCACCAGAAAAACGTAATTTATCGTTCTAGGGGTAAAATATTTCAATTTCCGCTCAGATTTAAAAATTCACCATCTTCCCACTATAGTTAAATAAATGAAATTTACACTTAAAATCTGCATGGTTTTTTTAAATATACTTAAATACAATTTTTATATGTTAGATTTAAGTTAATAACCCCATAGGTACACCAGAAAACGTAATTTAACGTTCTAGGGGTAAAATATATCAATTTCCGCTCAGATTTAATAATTGACCCTTTCCCATTACAATTAAATAAAAAAAATTTTCACTTTAAAACTAATGAGTTTTTTTAAATATATTAAATTACAATTTTTAAATATTAGATTTAAGTTAATAACCCAATAGGTGCACCAGAAAACGTAATTTAACGTTCTAGGGGTAAAATATTTCAATTTCCGCTCAGATTTAAAAAATGACCATCTTCCCACTATAGTTAAATAAATGAAATTTTCACTCAAAATCTGCATGGTTTTATTAAATATACTTAAATACAATTTTTTATATGTTAGATTTAAGTTAATAACCCTATAGGTACACCAGAAAACGTAATTTAACGTTCTAGGGGTAAAATATATCAATTTCCGCTCAGATTTAATAATTGACCCTTTTCCCAATAAAATTAAATAAAAAAATTTTTCACTTTAAAACTAAAGAGTTTTTTTAAATATATTAAATTACAATTTTTAAATATTAGATTTAAGTTAATAACCCCATAGGTGCACCAGAAAACGTAATTTAACGTTCTACGGGGTAAAATATTTCAATTTCCGCTCAGATTTAAAAATTCACCATCTTCCCACTTTAGTTAAATAAATGAAATTTTCACTTAAAATCTGCATGGTTTTATTAAATATACTTAAATACAATTTTTATATGTTAGATTTAAGTTAATAACTCCATAGGTACACCAGAAAACGTAATTTAACGTTCTAGGGGTAAAATATTTCAATTTCCGCTCAGATTTAAAAATTGACCATCTTCCCGCTATAGTTAAATAAATGAAAGTTTCACTTAAAATCTTCATGGTTTTATTTAATATACTTAATTACAATTTTTATATGTTAGATTTAAGTTAATAACCCCATAGGTACACCAGAAAACGTAATTTTACGTTCTAGGGGTAAAATATTTCAATTTCCGCTCAGATTTATTAATTGACCCTTTTCCCACTACAATTAAAAAAAAATTTTTCACTTTAAAACTAAAGAGTTTTTTTAATTATATTAAATTACAATTTTTAAATATTAGATTTAAGTTAATAACCCCATAGGTGCACCAGAAAAAGTAATTTAACGTTCTAGGGGTAAAATATTTCAATTTCCGCTCAGATTTAAAAATTCACCATCCTCCCACTTTAGTTAAATAAATGAAATTTCACTTAAAATCTGCATGGTTTTATTAAATATACTTAAATACAATTTTTATATGTTAGATTTAAGTTAATAACCCCATAGGTGCACCAGAAAACGTAATTTAAACGTTCTAGGGGTAAATATTTCAATTTGCGCTCAGATTTAAAAATTCACCATCTTCCCACTTTAGTTAAATAAATGAAATTTTCACTTTAAAACTAATGAGTTTTTTTAATATATTAAATTACAATTTTTATATGTTAGATTTAAGTTAATAACCCCATAGGTGCACCAGAAAAAGTAATTTAAACGTTCTAGGGGTAAAATATTTCAATTTCCGCTCAGATTTAAAAATTCACCATCTTCCCACTTTAGTTAAATAAATGAAATTTTCACTTAAAATCTGCATGGTTTTATTAAATATACTTAAATACAATTTTTATATGTTAGATTTAAGTTAATAACCCCATAGGTGCACCAGAATACGTAATTTAACGTTCTAGGGGTAAAATATATCAATTTCCGCTCAGATTTAATAATTGACCCTTTTCCCAATACAATTAAATAAAAAAAATTTTCACTTTAAAACTAAAGAGTTTTTTTAAATATATTAAATTACAATTTTTAAATATTAGATTGAAGTTAATAACCCCATAGGTGCACCAGAAAACGTAATTTAACGTTCTAGGGGTAAAATATTTCAATTTCCGCTCAGATTTAAAAATTCACCATCTTCCCACTTTAGTTAAATAAATGAAATTTTCACTTTAAAACTAATGAGTTTTTTTAAATATATTAAATTACAATTTTTATATGTTAGATTTAAGTTAATAACCCCATAGGTGCACCAGAAAAAGTAATTTAACGTTCTAGGGGTAAAATATTTCAATTTCCGCTCAGATTTAAAATTCACCATCTTCCCACTTTAGTTAAATAAATGAAATTTTCACTTAAAATCTGCATGGTTTTATTAAATATACTTAAATACAATTTTTATATGTTAGATTTAAGTTAATAACCCCATAGGTGCACCAGAAAACGTAATTTAAACGTTCTAGGGGTAAAATATATCAATTTCCGGTCAGATTTAATAATTGACCCTTTTCCCAATACAATTAAATAAAAAAAATTTTCACTTTAAAACTAAAGAGTTTTTTTAAATATATTAAATTACAATTTTTAAATATTAGATTGAAGTTAATAACCCCATAGGTGCACCAGAAAACGTAATTTTAACGTTCTAGGGGTAAAATATTTCAATTTCCGCTCAGATTTAAAAATTCACCATCTTCCCACTTTAGTTAAATAAATGAAATTTTCACTTAAAATCTGCATGGTTTTATTAAATATACTTAAATACAATTTTTATATATTAGATTTAAGTTAATAACCCCATAGTTACACCAGAAAACGTAATTTAACGTTCTAGGGGTAAAATATATCAATTTCCGCTCAGATTTTATAATTCACCCTTTTCCCAATACAATAAAATAAAAAAAATTTTCACTTTAAAACTAAAGAGTTTTTTTAAATATATTAAATTACAATTTTTAAATATTAGATTTATGTTAATAACCCCATAGGTGCACCAGAAAACGTAATTTAACGTTCTAGGGGTAAAATATTTCAATTTCTGCTCAGATTTAAAAAATGACTATCTTCCCACTATAGTTAAATAAATGAAATTTTCACTTAAAATCTTCATGGTTTTATTTAATATACTTAATTACAATTTTTATATGTTAGATTTAAATTAATAACCCCATAGGTACACCAGAAAACGTAATTTTACGTTCTAGGGGTAAAATATTTCAATTTCCGCTCAGATTTATTAATTGACCCTTTTCCCACTACAATTAAAAAAAAATTTTTCACTTTAAAACTAAAGAGTTTTTTTAATTATATTAAATTACAATTTTTAAATATTAGATTTAAGTTAATAACCCCATAGGTGCACCAGAAAAAGTAATTTAACGTTCTAGGGGTAAAATATTTCAATTTCCGCTCAGATTTTAAAAATTCACCATCCTCCCACTTTAGTTAAATAAATGAAATTTTCACTTAAAATCTGCATGGTTTTATTAAATATACTTAAATACAATTTTTATATGTTAGATTTAAGTTAATAACCCCATAGGTGCACCAGAAAACGTAATTTAACGTTCTAGGGGTAAAATATTTCAATTTGCGCTCAGATTTAAAAATTCACCATCTTCCCACTTTAGTTAAATAAATGAAATTTTCACTTTAAAACTAATGAGTTTTTTTAAATATATTAAATTACAATTTTTATATGTTAGATTTAAGTTAATAACCCCATAGGTGCACCAGAAAAAGTAATTTAAACGTTCTAGGGGTAAAATATTTCAATTTCCGCTCAGATTTAAAAATTCACCATCTTCCCACTTTAGTTAAATAAATGAAATTTTCACTTAAAATCTGCATGGTTTTATTAAATATACTTAAATACAATTTTTATATGTTAGATTTAAGTTAATAACCCCATAGGTGCACCAGAATACGTAATTTAACGTTCTAGGGGTAAAATATATCAATTTCCGCTCAGATTTAATAATTGACCCTTTTCCCAATACAATTAAATAAAAAAAATTTTCACTTTAAAACTAAAGAGTTTTTTTAAATATATTAAATTACAATTTTTAAATATTAGATTGAAGTTAATAACCCCATAGGTGCACCAGAAAACGTAATTTAACGTTCTAGGGGTAAAATATTTCAATTTCCGCTCAGATTTAAAAATTCACCATCTTCCCACTTTAGTTAAATAAATGAAATTTTTCACTTTAAAACTAATGAGTTTTTTTAAATATATTAAATTACAATTTTTATATGTTAGATTTAAGTTAATAACCCCATAGGTGCACCAGAAAAAGTAATTTAACGTTCTAGGGGTAAAATATTTCAATTTCCGCTCAGATTTAAAATTCACCATCTTCCCACTTTAGTTAAATAAATGAAATTTTCACTTAAAATCTGCATGGTTTTATTAAATATACTTAAATACAATTTTTATATGTTAGATTTAAGTTAATAACCCCATAGGTGCACCAGAAAACGTAATTTAACGTTCTAGGGGTAAAATATATCAATTTCCGGTCAGATTTAATAATTGACCCTTTTCCCAATACAATTAAATAAAAAAAATTTTCACTTTAAAACTAAAGAGTTTTTTTAAATATATTAAATTACAATTTTTAAATATTAGATTGAAGTTAATAACCCCATAGGTGCACCAGAAAACGTAATTTAACGTTCTAGGGGTAAAATATTTCAATTTCCGCTCAGATTTAAAAATTCACCATCTTCCCACTTTAGTTAAATAAATGAAATTTTCACTTTAAAACTAATGAGTTTTTTTAAAAATATTAAATTACAATTTTTAAATATTAGATTTAAGTTAATAACCCAATAGGTGCACCAGAAAACGTAATTTAACGTTCTAGGGGTAAAATATTTCAATTTCCGCTCAGATTTAAAAATTCACCATCTTCCCACTTTAGTTAAATAAATGAAATTTTTCACTTAAAATCTTCATGGTTTTATTTAATATACTTAATTACAATTTTTATATGTTAGATTTAAGTTAATAACCCCATAGGTGCACCAGAAAACGTAATTTAACGTTCTAGGGGTAAAATATTTCAATTTCCGCTCAGATTTAAATATTGACCATCTTCCCATTATAGTTAAATAAATGAAATTTTCACTTAAAATCTGCATGGTTTTATTAAATATACTTAAATACAATTTTTATATATTAGATTTAAGTTAATAACCCCATAGTTACACCAGAAAACGTAATTTAACGTTCTAGGGGTAAAATATATCAATTTCCGCTCAGATTTTATAATTCACCCCTTTTCCCAATACAATAAAATAAAAAAAATTTTCACTTTAAAACTAAAGAGTTTTTTTAAATATATTAAATTACAATTTTTAAATATTAGATTTATGTTAATAACCCCATAGGTGCACCAGAAAACGTAATTTAACGTTCTAGGGGTAAAATATTTCAATTTCTGCTCAGATTTAAAAAATGACTATCTTCCCACTATAGTTAAATAAATGAAATTTTCACTTAAAATCTGCATGGTTTTATTAAATATACTTAAATACAATTTTTATATATTAGATTTAAGTTAATAACCCAATAGGTGCACCAGAAAACGTAATTTAACGTTCTAGGGGTAAAATATTTCAATTTCCGCTCAGATTTAAAAATTCACCATCTTCCCACTTTAGTTAAATAAATGAAATTTTCACTTTAAAACTAATGAGTTTTTTTAAAAATATTAAATTACAATTTTTAAATATTAGATTTAAGTTAATAACCCCATAGGTGCACCAGAAAACGTTAATTTAACGTTCTAGGGGTAAAATATATCAATTTCCGCTCAGATTTAAAAATTCACCATCTTCCCACTTTAGTTAAATAAATGAAATTTTCACTTAAAATCTGCATGGTTTTATTAAATTATACTTCAATACAATTTTTATATGTTAGATTTAAGTTAATAACCCCATAGGTGCACCAGAAAACGTAATTTAACGTTCTAGGGGTAAAATATTTCAATTTCCGCTCAGATTTAAAAATTCACCATCTTCCCACTTTAGTTAAAATAATGAAATTTTCACTTTAAAACTAATGAGTTTTTTTAAATATATTAAATTACAATTTTTAAATATTAGATTTAAGTTAATAACCCAATAGGTGCACCAGAAAACGTAATTTAACGTTCTAGGGGTAAAATATTTCAATTTCCGCTCAGATTTAAAAATTCACCATCTTCCAACTTTAGTTAAATAAATGAAATTTTCACTTAAAATCTGCATGGTTTTATTAAATATACTTAAATACAATTTTTATATGTTAGATTTAAGTTAATAACTCCATAGGTACACCAGAAAACGTAATTTAACGTTCTAGGGGTAAAATATTTCAATTTCCGCTCAGATTTAAAAATTGACCATCTTCCCACTATAGTTAAATAAATGAAATTTTTCACTTAAAATCTTCATGGTTTTATTTAATATACTTAATTACAATTTTTATATGTTAGATTTAAGTTAATAACCCCATAGGTACACCAGAAAACGTAATTTTACGTTCTAGGGGTAAAATATTTCAATTTCCGCTCAGATTTAATAATTGACCCTTTTCCCACTACAATTAAATAAATAAAATTTTCACTTTAAAACTAAAGAGTTTTTTTAATTATATTAAATTACAATTTTTAAATATTAGATTTAAGTTAATAACCCCATAGGTGCACCAGAAAACGTAATTTAACGTTCTAGGGGTAAAAATATTTCAATTTCCGCTCAGATTTAAAAATTCACCATCTTCCCACTTTAGTTAAATAAATGAAATTTTCACTTTAAAACTAATGAGTTTTTTTAAATATATTAAATTACAATTTTTAAATATTAGATTTAAGTTAATAACCCAATAGGTGCATCAGAAAACGTAATTTAACGTTCTAGGGGTAAAAA
>NW_026869996.1:6620379-6651924 GCF_020882245.1 Rhopalosiphum padi | reverse complement strand
TAAAACCATGCAGATTTTAAGTGAAAATTTCATTTATTTAACTATAGTGGGAAGATGGTCATTTTTTAAATCTGAGCGGAAATTGAAATATTTTACCCCTAGAACGTTAAATTACGTTTTCTGGTGCACCTATGGGGTTATTAACTTAAATCTAATATTTAAAAATTGTAATTTAATATATTTAAAAAAACTCTTTAGTTTTAAAGTGAAAAATTTTTTTATTTAATTGTATTGGGAAAAGGGTCAATTATTAAATCTGAGCGGAAATTGATATATTTTACCCCTAGAACGTTAAATTACGTTTTCTGGTGTACCTATGGGGTTATTAACTTAAATCTAATATATAAAAATTGTATTTAAGTATATTTAATAAAACCATGCAGATTTTAAGTGAAAATTTCATTTATTTAACTAAAGTGGGAAGATGGTGAATTTTTAAATCTGAGCGGAAATTGAAATATTTTACCCCTAGAACGTTAAATTACGTTTTCTGGTGCACCTATTGGGTTATTAACTTAAATCTAATATTTAAAAATTGTAATTTTATATATTTAAAAAAACTCATTAGTTTTAAAGTGAAAATTTCATTTATTTAACTAAAGTGGGAAGATGGTGAATTTTTAAATCTGAGCGGAAATTGAAATATTTTACCCCTAGAACGTTAAATTACGTTTTCTGGTGCACCTATTGGGTTATTAACTTAAATCTAATATATAAAAATTGTATTTAAGTATATTTAATAAAACCATGCAGATTTTAAGTGAAAATTTCATTTATTTAACTATAGTGGGAAGATAGTCATTTTTTAAATCTGAGCAGAAATTGAAATATTTTACCCCTAGAACGTTAAATTACGTTTTCTGGTGCACCTATGGGGTTATTAACATAAATCTAATATTTAAAAATTGTAATTTAATATATTTAAAAAAACTCTTTAGTTTTAAAGTGAAAATTTTTTTTATTTTATTGTATTGGGAAAAGGGTGAATTATAAAATCTGAGCGGAAATTGATATATTTTACCCCTAGAACGTTAAATTACGTTTTCTGGTGTAACTATGGGGTTATTAACTTAAATCTAATATATAAAAAATTGTATTTAAGTATATTTAATAAAACCATGCAGATTTTAAGTGAAAATTCATTTATTTAACTAAAGTGGGAAGATGGTGAATTTTTAAATCTGAGCGGAAATTGAAATATTTTACCCCTAGAACGTTAAATTACTTTTTCTGGTGCACCTATGGGGTTATTAACTTAAATCTAACATATAAAAATTGTAATTTAATATATTTAAAAAAACTCATTAGTTTTAAAGTGAAAATTTCATTTATTTAACTAAAGTGGGAAGATGGTGAATTTTTAAATCTGAGCGGAAATTGAAATATTTTACCCCTAGAACGTTAAATTACGTTTTCTGATGCACCTATTGGGTTATTAACTTAAATCTAATATTTAAAAATTGTAATTTAATATATTTAAAAAAACTCATTAGTTTTAAAGTGAAAATTTCATTTATTTAACTAAAGTGGGAAGATGGTGAATTTTTAAATCTGAGCGGAAATTGAAATATTTTACCCCTAGAACGTTAAATTACGTTTTCTGGTGCACCTATGGGGTTATTAACTTAAATCTAATATTTAAAAATTGTAATTTAATATAATTAAAAAAACTCTTTAGTTTTAAAGTGAAAATTTTATTTATTTAATTGTAGTGGGAAAAGGGTCAATTATTAAATCTGAGCGGAAATTGAAATATTTTACCCCTAGAACGTAAAATTACGTTTTCTGGTGTACCTATGGGGTTATTAACTTAAATCTAACATATAAAAATTGTAATTAAGTATATTAAATAAAACCATGAAGATTTTAAGTGAAAATTTCATTTATTTAACTATAGTGGGAAGATGGTCAATTTTTAAATCTGAGCGGAAATTGAAATATTTTACCCCTAGAACGTTAAATTACGTTTTCTGGTGTACCTATGGAGTTATTAACTTAAATCTAACATATAAAAATTGTATTTAAGTATATTTAATAAAACCATGCAGATTTTAAGTGAAAATTTCATTTATTTAACTAAAGTTGGAAGATGGTGAATTTTTAAATCTGAGCGGAAATTGAAATATTTTACCCCTAGAACGTTAAATTACGTTTTCTGGTGCACCTATTGGGTTATTAACTTAAATCTAATATTTAAAAATTGTAATTTAATATATTTAAAAAAAACTCATTAGTTTTAAAGTGAAAATTTCATTTATTTAACTAAAGTGGGAAGATGGTGAATTTTTAAATCTGAGCGGAAATTGAAATATTTTACCCCTAGAACGTTAAATTACGTTTTCTGGTGCACCTATTGGGTTATTAACTTAAATCTAATATTTAAAAATTGTAATTTAATATTTTTAAAAAAACTCATTAGTTTTAAAGTGAAAATTTCATTTATTTAACTAAAGTGGGAAGATGGTGAATTTTTAAATCTGAGCGGAAATTGAAATATTTTACCCCTAGAACGTTAAATTACGTTTTCTGGTGCACCTATGGGGTTATTAACTTAAATCTAATATTTAAAAATTGTAATTTAATATATTTAAAAAAACTCTTTAGTTTTAAAGTGAAAATTTTTTTTTATTTAATTGTATTGGGAAAAGGGTCAATTATTAAATCTGAGCGGAAATTGATATATTTTACCCCTAGAACGTTAAATTACGTTTTCTGGTGTACCTATGGGGTTATTAACTTAAATCTAATATATAAAAATTGTATTTAAGTATATTTAATAAAACCATGCAGATTTTAAGTGAAAATTTCATTTATTTAACTATAGTGGGAAGATGGTCATTTTTTAAATCTGAGCGGAAATTGAAATATTTTACCCCTAGAACGTTAAATTACGTTTTCTGGTGCACCTATGGGGTTATTAACTTAAATCTAATATTTAAAAATTGTAATTTAATATATTTAAAAAAACTCTTTAGTTTTAAAGTGAAAAATTTTTTTATTTAATTGTATTGGGAAAAGGGTCAATTATTAAATCTGAGCGGAAATTGATATATTTTACCCCTAGAACGTTAAATTACGTTTTCTGGTGTACCTATGGGGTTATTAACTTAAATCTAATATATAAAAATTGTATTTAAGTATATTTAATAAAACCATGCAGATTTTAAGTGAAAATTTCATTTATTTAACTAAAGTGGGAAGATGGTGAATTTTTAAATCTGAGCGGAAATTGAAATATTTTACCCCTAGAACGTTAAATTACGTTTTCTGGTGCACCTATTGGGTTATTAACTTAAATCTAATATTTAAAAATTGTAATTTTATATATTTAAAAAAACTCATTAGTTTTAAAGTGAAAATTTCATTTATTTAACTAAAGTGGGAAGATGGTGAATTTTTAAATCTGAGCGGAAATTGAAATATTTTACCCCTAGAACGTTAAATTACGTTTTCTGGTGCACCTATTGGGTTATTAACTTAAATCTAATATATAAAAATTGTATTTAAGTATATTTAATAAAACCATGCAGATTTTAAGTGAAAATTTCATTTATTTAACTATAGTGGGAAGATAGTCATTTTTTAAATCTGAGCAGAAATTGAAATATTTTACCCCTAGAACGTTAAATTACGTTTTCTGGTGCACCTATGGGGTTATTAACATAAATCTAATATTTAAAAATTGTAATTTAATATATTTAAAAAAACTCTTTAGTTTTAAAGTGAAAATTTTTTTTATTTTATTGTATTGGGAAAAGGGTGAATTATAAAATCTGAGCGGAAATTGATATATTTTACCCCTAGAACGTTAAATTACGTTTTCTGGTGTAACTATGGGGTTATTAACTTAAATCTAATATATAAAAATTGTATTTAAGTATATTTAATAAAACCATGCAGATTTTAAGTGAAAATTTCATTTATTTAACTAAAGTGGGAAGATGGTGAATTTTTAAATCTGAGCGGAAATTGAAATATTTTACCCCTAGAACGTTAAATTACGTTTTCTGGTGCACCTATTGGGTTATTAACTTAAATCTAATATATAAAAATTGTATTTAAGTATATTTAATAAAACCATGCAGATTTTAAGTGAAAATTTCATTTATTTAACTATAGTGGGAAGATAGTCATTTTTTAAATCTGAGCAGAAATTGAAATATTTTACCCCTAGAACGTTAAATTACGTTTTCTGGTGCACCTATGGGGTTATTAACATAAATCTAATATTTAAAAATTGTAATTTAATATATTTAAAAAAACTCTTTAGTTTTAAAGTGAAAATTTTTTTTATTTTATTGTATTGGGAAAAGGGGTGAATTATAAAATCTGAGCGGAAATTGATATATTTTACCCCTAGAACGTTAAATTACGTTTTCTGGTGTAACTATGGGGTTATTAACTTAAATCTAATATATAAAAATTGTATTTAAGTATATTTAATAAAACCATGCAGATTTTAAGTGAAAATTTCATTTATTTAACTATAGTGGGAAGATGGTCAATATTTAAATCTGAGCGGAAATTGAAATATTTTACCCCTAGAACGTTAAATTACGTTTTCTGGTGCACCTATGGGGTTATTAACTTAAATCTAACATATAAAAATTGTAATTAAGTATATTAAATAAAACCATGAAGATTTTAAGTAAAAATTTCATTTATTTAACTAAAGTGGGAAGATGGTGAATTTTTAAATCTGAGCGGAAATTGAAATATTTTACCCCTAGAACGTTAAATTACGTTTTCTGGTGCACCTATTGGGTTATTAACTTAAATCTAATATTTAAAAATTGTAATTTAATATATTTAAAAAAACTCATTAGTTTTAAAGTGAAAATTTCATTTATTTAACTAAAGTGGGAAGATGGTGAATTTTTAAATCTGAGCGGAAATTGAAATATTTTACCCCCTAGAACGTTAAATTACGTTTTCTGGTGCACCTATTGGGTTATTAACTTAAATCTAATATATAAAAATTGTATTTAAGTATATTTAATAAAACCATGCAGATTTTAAGTGAAAATTTCATTTATTTAACTATAGTGGGAAGATAGTCATTTTTTAAATCTGAGCAGAAATTGAAATATTTTACCCCCTAGAACGTTAAATTACGTTTTCTGGTGCACCTATGGGGTTATTAACATAAATCTAATATTTAAAAATTGTAATTTAATATATTTAAAAAAACTCTTTAGTTTTAAAGTGAAAATTTTTTTTATTTTATTGTATTGGGAAAAGGGTGAATTATAAAATCTGAGCGGAAATTGATATATTTTACCCCTAGAACGTTAAATTACGTTTTCTGGTGTAACTATGGGGTTATTAACTTAAATCTAATATATAAAAATTGTATTTAAGTATATTTAATAAAACCATGCAGATTTTAAGTGAAAATTTCATTTATTTAACTATAGTGGGAAGATGGTCAATATTTAAATCTGAGCGGAAATTGAAATATTTTACCCCTAGAACGTTAAATTACGTTTTCTGGTGCACCTATGGGGTTATTAACTTAAATCTAACATATAAAAATTGTAATTAAGTATATTAAATAAAACCATGAAGATTTTAAGTGAAAATTTCATTTATTTAACTATAGTGGGAAGATGGTCAATTTTTAAATCTGAGCGGAAATTGAAATATTTTACCCCTAGAACGTTAAATTACGTTTTCTGGTGTACCTATGGAGTTATTAACTTAAATCTAACATATAAAAATTGTATTTAAGTATATTTAATAAAACCATGCAGATTTTAAGTGAAAATTTCATTTATTTAACTAAAGTGGGAAGATGGTGAATTTTTAAATCTGAGCGGAAATTGAAATATTTTACCCCTAGAACGTTAAATTACGTTTTCTGGTGCACCTATTGGGTTATTAACTTAAATCTAATATTTAAAAATTGTAATTTAATATTTTTAAAAAAACTCATTAGTTTTAAAGTGAAAATTTCATTTATTTAACTAAAGTGGGAAGATGGTGAATTTTTAAATCTGAGCGGAAATTGAAATATTTTACCCCTAGAACGTTAAATTACGTTTTCTGGTGCACCTATGGGGTTATTAACTTAAATCTAATATTTAAAAATTGTAATTTAATATATTTAAAAAAACTCTTTAGTTTTAAAGTGAAAAATTTTTTTATTTAATTGTATTGGGAAAAGGGTCAATTATTAAATCTGAGCGGAAATTGATATATTTTACCCCTAGAACGTTAAATTACGTTTTCTGGTGTACCTATGGGGTTATTAACTTAAATCTAATATATAAAAATTGTATTTAAGTATATTTAATAAAACCATGCAGATTTTAAGTAAAAATTTCATTTATTTAACTAAAGTGGGAAGATGGTGAATTTTTAAATCTGAGCGGAAATTGAAATATTTTACCCCTAGAACGTTAAATTACGTTTTCTGGTGCACCTATTGGGTTATTAACTTAAATCTAATATTTAAAAATTGTAATTTAATATATTTAAAAAAACTCATTAGTTTTAAAGTGAAAATTTCATTTATTTAACTAAAGTGGGAAGATGGTGAATTTTTAAATCTGAGCGGAAATTGAAATATTTTACCCCTAGAACGTTAAATTACGTTTTCTGGTGCACCTATTGGGTTATTAACTTAAATCTAATATATAAAAATTGTATTTAAGTATATTTAATAAAACCATGCAGATTTTAAGTGAAAATTTCATTTATTTAACTATAGTGGGAAGATAGTCATTTTTTAAATCTGAGCAGAAATTGAAATATTTTACCCCTAGAACGTTAAATTACGTTTTCTGGTGCACCTATGGGGTTATTAACATAAATCTAATATTTAAAAATTGTAATTTAATATATTTAAAAAACTCTTTAGTTTTAAAGTGAAAATTTTTTTTATTTTATTGTATTGGGAAAAGGGTGAATTATAAAATCTGAGCGGAAATTGATATATTTTACCCCTAGAACGTTAAATTACGTTTTCTGGTGTAACTATGGGGTTATTAACTTAAATCTAATATATAAAAATTGTATTTAAGTATATTTAATAAAACCATGCAGATTTTAAGTGAAAATTTCATTTATTTAACTAAAGTGGGAAGATGGTGAATTTTTAAATCTGAGCGGAAATTGAAATATTTTACCCCTAGAACGTTAAATTACGTTTTCTGGTGCACCTATTGGGTTATTAACTTAAATCTAATATTTAAAAATTGTAATTTAATATTTTTAAAAAAACTCATTAGTTTTAAAGTGAAAATTTCATTTATTTAACTAAAGTGGGAAGATGGTGAATTTTTAAATCTGAGCGGAAATTGAAATATTTTACCCCTAGAACGTTAAATTACGTTTTCTGGTGCACCTATGGGGTTATTAACTTCAATCTAATATTTAAAAATTGTAATTTAATATATTTAAAAAAACTCTTTAGTTTTAAAGTGAAAATTTTTTTTATTTAATTGTATTGGGAAAAGGGTCAATTATTAAATCTGAGCGGAAATTGATATATTTTACCCCTAGAACGTTAAATTACGTTTTCTGGTGCACCTATGGGGTTATTAACTTAAATCTAACATATAAAAATTGTATTTAAGTATATTTAATAAAACCATGCAGATTTTAAGTGAAAATTTCATTTATTTAACTAAAGTGGGAAGATGGTGAATTTTTAAATCTGAGCGGAAATTGAAATATTTTACCCCTAGAACGTTAAATTACTTTTTCTGGTGCACCTATGGGGTTATTAACTTAAATCTAACATATAAAAATTGTAATTTAATATATTTAAAAAAACTCATTAGTTTTAAAGTGAAAATTTCATTTATTTAACTAAAGTGGGAAGATGGTGAATTTTTAAATCTGAGCGCAAATTGAAATATTTTACCCCTAGAACGTTAAATTACGTTTTCTGGTGCACCTATGGGGTTATTAACTTAAATCTAACATATAAAAATTGTATTTAAGTATATTTAATAAAACCATGCAGATTTTAAGTGAAAATTTCATTTATTTAACTAAAGTGGGAGGATGGTGAATTTTTAAATCTGAGCGGAAATTGAAATATTTTACCCCTAGAACGTTAAATTACTTTTTCTGGTGCACCTATGGGGTTATTAACTTAAATCTAATATTTAAAAATTGTAATTTAATATAATTAAAAAAACTCTTTAGTTTTAAAGTGAAAAATTTTTTTTTAATTGTAGTGGGAAAAGGGTCAATTAATAAATCTGAGCGGAAATTGAAATATTTTACCCCTAGAACGTAAAATTACGTTTTCTGGTGTACCTATGGGGTTATTAACTTAAATCTAACATATAAAAATTGTAATTAAGTATATTAAATAAAACCATGAAGATTTTAAGTGAAACTTTCATTTATTTAACTATAGTGGGAAGATGGTCAATTTTTAAATCTGAGCGGAAATTGAAATATTTTACCCCTAGAACGTTAAATTACGTTTTCTGGTGTACCTATGGAGTTATTAACTTAAATCTAACATATAAAAATTGTATTTAAGTATATTTAATAAAACCATGCAGATTTTAAGTGAAAATTTCATTTATTTAATTAAAGTGGGAAGATGGTGAATTTTTAAATCTGAGCGGAAATTGAAATATTTTACCCCTAGAACGTTAAATTACGTTTTCTGGTGCACCTATGGGGTTATTAACTTAAATCTAATATTTAAAAATTGTAATTTAATATATTTAAAAAAACTCATTAGTTTTAAAGTGAAAATTTTTTTTATTTAATTGTAATGGGAAAAGGGTCAATTATTAAATCTGAGCGGAAATTGATATATTTTACCCCTAGAACGTTAAATTACGTTTTCTGGTGTACCTATGGGGTTATTAACTTAAATCTAACATATAAAAATTGTATTTAAGTATATTTAATAAAACCATGCAGATTTTAAGTGTAAATTTCATTTATTTAACTATAGTGGGAAGATGGTGAATTTTTAAATCTGAGCGGAAATTGAAATATTTTACCCCTAGAACGATAAATTACGTTTTCTGGTGCACCTATGGGGTTATTAACTTAAATCTAATATTTAAAAATTGTAATTTAATATATTTAAAAAAACTCTTTAGTTTTAAAATGAAAAATTTTTTTATTTAATTGTATTGGGAAAAGGGTCAATTATTAAATCTGAGCGGAAATTGATATATTTTACCCCTAGAACGTTAAATTACGTTTTCTGGTGTACCTATGGGGTTATTAACTTAAATCTAACATATAAAAATTGTAATTTAATATATTTAAAAAAACTCATTAGTTTTAAAGTGAAAATTTCATTTATTTAACTAAAGTGGGAAGATGGTGAATTTTTAAATCTGAGCGGAAATTGAAATATTTTACCCCTAGAACGTTAAATTACGTTTTCTGGTGCACCTATTGGGTTATTAACTTAAATCTAATATTTAAAAATTGTAATTTAATATATTTAAAAAAACTCATTAGTTTTAAAGTGAAAATTTCATTTATTTAACTAAAGTGGGAAGATGGTGAATTTTTAAATCTGAGCGGAAATTGAAATATTTTACCCCTAGAACGTTAAATTACGTTTTCTGGTGTACCTATGGGGTTATTAACATAAATCTAATATTTAAAAATTGTAATTTAATATATTTAAAAAAACTCTTTAGTTTTAAAGTGAAAATTTCATTTATTTAACTAAAGTGGGAAGATGGTGAATTTTTAAATCTGAGCGGAAATTGATATATATTACCCCTAGAACGTTAAATTACGTTTTCTGGTGTAACTATGGGGTTATTAACTTAAATCTAATATATAAAAATTGTATTTAAGTATATTTAATAAAACCATGCAGATTTTAACTGAAAATTTCATTTATTTAACTATAGTGGGAAGATGGTCAATTTTTAAATCTGAGCGGAAATTGAAATATTTTACCCCTAGAACGTTAAATTACGTTTTCTGGTGCACCTATGGGGTTATTAACTTAAATCTAACATATAAAAATTGTAATTTAATATATTTAAATAAACTCATTAGTTTTAAAGTGAAAATTTCATTTATTTAACTAAAGTGGGAAGATGGTGAATTTTTAAATCTGAGCGGAAATTGAAATATTTTACCCCTAGAACGTTAAATTACGTTTTCTGGTGTACCTATGGGGTTATTAACTTAAATCTAATATATAAAAATTGTATTTCAGTTCGTGTTCGACACCCGACAGTGCAACACGTGTGTTTATCGCAATTTACGTTTTATAGCTTTCGATAGCACAACATTTACGTCGCCGATTGGAAAGGTAATATGTTTTAATTAATATAACGCCCAACCGTCGCATATTCACGCAATGAATAGAAACCAAACGGGCAATATGCCCAAAAATTTCACACCAAACCGTTCTAATACTTCTACCTTAAACAAAACCAAAAATAATATCTTACCTACTACAACCTCAACTTCTTCTTCTAAAACACTTTACAAAACCGCGTCGAATCTACAATCATCTAAATATAAAGTCGGGCCAGGCACCGAACACAATACCGGCGGCCCCTCCACACCAACGAGTAATCATGCCTCACGCATCGCAATCAAGACCCCTTTACCACTCTCCGCTACAACCACATCGTCAACCGATAATACACACACCACAGACACTATCGCTTCTCGGGCAATTAATAATACATTTACTAATGACCAGCCGATAATGGACCGATCGACAATATCTCCATTAAATACCACGAACATTATAAACTTCGCAACCGCTGTAGCCACGGAAAAGATACCAAGCCGCGAACAAGCCCTAGTGTTTAATTCAATTGATGGTATACCTCAAAAAGAATATATTTTAGCAATAGGAAAAATCGTCTCTCCTAAGAACATAACTTTTATTTCTAGAATATCTAATAACCGGTTCTGCATATTCTTGTCCAGCAAACAAATACTCGATAATCTAATCCAAACAACACAAACAATCAATATAAACGAACATACGATACAAATACGTAGATTATTAAACCCGGCCAAAAGATTCATCATATCAAATGTATGCCCATCTATTCCCAATCAAGCTATTACAGACGCCCTTAAAAACCTCGATATACACCCCATATCACAAATAAATCATCTTAAAGCTGGCATCAATATAGCAGGCTATGAACATATTATGAGTTTCCGACGACAAGTATTTTTAAAACACGAAGATATACACAAACTTCCAAATTCGTTAGTAATCTCACTAAATGAAACACAGTTCAGAATTTTTTTTACCGATGATGTATTAACTTGCTTTTTATGCAAAACTACTGGACACACAACAAACAATTGTAAATTAAATATCGAAGACAAATCGGAAAAAAATCCCCTATCCAACACAAATGACTTAAACAAGTCTGATGTCACGACTGAAGACGTAACAGAATTAATTGAAAATATCCCCCCTCCCTCAAACCCATCCCTAGATAATATACAACTTGACCAAACTGAAAACGATTTGAACGAAGTTTTAGAAGAAACTGAAGTTTTCCCTTCAACCCAAAGCCACATTGCGGATCCTTGCAGTGCGTCCTGTACACCTAAGGAAACACATAAAAGACTGAAATCGGACTCATCGTCCTCTAAACCTCCAAACTCTCCAAATTTTTTACTATCATCTTCCACCACTAATAAAGAAAAAAAAACCAAAAAACCCAAACTACAATCGCGTTCAAATTCTTCAGAGAGCATAGATACAAAGCTGGATGAAGGGCTCAAACCAATCATAGAATTCTTCACGGCCAATGACCCTCTACCAGTCACTTATCTCCAATTCAAATATATCTTAAACAACTTCAACAATAAAGCCATGAATATACACACACTTATTGAAAATGCAAATACAAACATACCAACTCTAATGGACTTGCTTGATAAAATTAGGCATATAACAAAAGAAAGATCAATGAAAACACGATTGACAAAGCTTTCAAATTTGCTTTTCCAAACCCAACCTCTCCAATAAAGTGCAATTTAAATTTAAACACCTAATAAAACACACGCGCCAAAAAATCACCCAAATCTTTTCTATACCTTTTATAAAATTTAATCATGGACTCAATTATTCAATGGAATATAAATGGACTAACAAAACACTACACCGAAATCCACCGTGCCAAAAATGTCATCCAACCTATAGCCTTCTGTTTTCAAGAGACTAACCTAAGACCTGACACCACCTTTCCCATACGAGGATACAACGGATTCTTCAAAAACCGTCAAACGAACCTTCGAGCCAGCGGCGGAGTCGCGATTTTTACCTCTGATCTCATCGAAAGCACGGAAATACACATTCAATCTCCACTTGAAGTTATAGCTGTCTCTATACGCCTAAAAACTCCCTTATGCATTTGCAATATTTACCTACCGGACAGTACCAATTTAACACTAAACGATCTCAATGATATCATCAAACAATTACCTAAACCTTTTATTTTTCTCGGAGATTTTAACAGCCGCAATCAAATGTGGGGATCGCATCACACAGACCAAAGAGGCAAAACCATGGAAAAATTCATAGAAAATGAACACCTAATTTTATTAAACACTGGAGATTACACCCGTCACAATGCAGCCCATAACTCTTTTTCAGCTATAGATCTCACAATAACAAATAGTTCTTTTGCCCCTAAAACAGAATGGAACGTACTAAATGAGTATAGCAGCAGCGACCACTGGCCAATTTCCATAAAAATCCTTGAACAATTAACTTCAACCCCTTCACTCGACCGCTGGAACTTAAAAAACCCAAATTGGGAACTTTACCGAGACATCATAAGCCAAGATCTCATTGATCACCCAATTAACCTAAGAAATTCATCCAACCAAACCGAAATAAACTCAATGATCGATAATTTTTCTAACATTATATTAAAGGCCGCTAAGCTGACCATTGGCAAAATAAATACCACAAAACAAAAGAAAACAGTTCCATGGTGGAACAAGGAATGTAATTCAGCTATTAGAGCCTACAAAAAATCATTAAACAAATTTAAAAAGACCAAATCTATCGATGACCACATAACTCTCAAGAAATTTCGAGCACAAGCAAAATATATCACAAAAAAAAGTAAAACTGAATCTTGGCAAAAATACACAAACTCAATAAACTCAAGCTCATCTCCAACGGACATGTGGAACAAAATCAAAGCCATCAAAGGAATACCTCACCAATCATTACCCTTCAATTTAAACCATAATGGTATCTCACTATCATCCCCCACGGATATATCCGAGGCATTTGCCCATCACTTTACTAAAAATAGCTGCAACTCAAATTATGAATATGAATTTATAAATTTCAAACAAAAAACAGAAGCAAATATTAAAAGGGACCTCGAACTCAATTTCCATCATCAAGAAAACACGCTCAATCAACCCTTCAATATAACGGAACTACACAACGCTCTATCAAGATGCAAAAGCAAAAGTCCAGGTCCAGACGGGATACCATATTCTTTCATTCATAATCTTCCAAAGTTAGGTCACGAAACTCTTCTTAAAATTTATAACAGAATATGGGATAAAGGAGTATACCCAGACCAATGGCGCAAAGCAATCGTTATACCGATCCCAAAACCGAATAAAAATAAATTTGACACCGCTAACTATAGGCCCATATCCCTCATCAATACGCTAAGCAAAACAATGGAAAAAATGGTAAACAAACGCTTCGTTTGGTACTTGGAGACATCTAACATAATAACAAACGAACAATGTGGATTTCGCCGTAACCATTCAACCCTTGACACTCTTTCTTCTTTACATACGGACATAACTAACGCCAAAAACCAGTATCAACACCTAATACTAATAGCCTTAGATCTGGAAAAAGCTTATGATATGGTATGGCGAAATAGAGTCCTTAAAATCATTCAAGAATGTGGAATAAATGGTAAAATGTTCCAGTTCCTCCAAAATTTTCTAAATAATCGTACAATACAAGTCAAAGCCCACAATAAACTATCAAACAGCTACCTAACTGAAAATGGCCTCCCCCAAGGCTCAGTAATCAGTGTAACAATGTTTCTGCTAGCCATCAATAATATATTTAAAGAAATACCTAAACCTACAAAACATCTATTATTTGCCGATGACTGCCATATTTATTGCAGCGGACAAGACATTAAAATCACAGTGGAAATACTGCAACAAGCACTCAACACCCTCCAAAGCTGGTCAAATAAGACTGGCTTCAAATTCTCCCCAGGGAAAAGCCAATGTATATCTTTTCACACTCGTACGATAGGGAATCACAAATTATTCCTCAAAGACTCCGAAATACCCTTTTGTAAATCACTACGCATATTAGGTATTATCTTCGATCATAAACTAAAATGGACTCACCATCTCAAAAAACTCAAAAGCTCTTGTAAAACCAAGATGAACATAATGAAAACACTTTCCCACCACACTTGGGGGGCTGACACCAAATGCCTTCTAAACATATATAAATCACTAATACTATCACAAATAAATTACGGGTCAATCATTTATAACACAGCCAGTGAAAATCTACTCAAGATATTAGATCCAATCCACAATGAGGGAATTCGTATATCAATAGGTGCATTCAGAACAAGCCCCATCGACAGCATTCTATGTTACGCCGGAGAATTGCCCCTTAAACTCCTTAGAGAAAAAGATATACTTAACTATGGCATCAAAAGGAGAAGCACCCCTAATCATATAGGATACAACCACACGTTTAACAACCAAAATACAAATCCAACCAACATGATCAGAAAACAAATTCCATCCATACAGGACACCTTCTCCCTCTTATGCAACAAATTCAAAATCCACACATCTGTCAAAAATAAAATAACATTCCCAAAATGTCCACCTTGGAATTGGAAAATTCAACTCAACACTGAGTTAACAATGTACAATAAACACGAAACAAACCCATTAATTATCACGTCCCATTTTAAAGAAATTATCCAAAACAAATATCCTAACTTCTTACAAATTTACACCGATGGTTCCAAATCCACCCATGGAACAGGCTTTGCAATCATCATGGATGAAACCAAAATCTTACATAAACTCCCTCCAGAAAGCAGCAATTTCTCTGCAGAAAATTACGCCATATTAGAGGCAATCAAACTAACAAAGCTGACAATCTCAAATAACTGCATACTCATAATTAGCGACTCTCTAAGTGCTCTCCAGGCTCTTCAAAACCCATTTTCGTCCAATGAAATAACCCAAAACATCCAAAATGAATTATTCCTTACAACAAAAAAAATTGAATTTATGTGGGTTCCATCACATATGGGTATTGCCGGTAATGAAATGGCCGACATGTCAGCAGATAAAGCAACCAAAACAATCGCCCTCCCAACAATCACTGACATCCCAGTTAATGACATAATACTATCAATTAGACAAAAAACAAACATGGTATGGCAAAGCCACTGGGATTCCGTTCCACCTTCCAATAAACTTAAAAAGATTAAAAAATGCACAAAAAAGTGGCACATCCCGCAAAACCTAAGCAGACGACACGAAGTTGCTCTAACCAGACTAAGAATTGGACATTCTTTTCTGACACATGCTTTTCTAATAAGTAAAGACCCACCTCCCATTTGCGAAGAATGTCATGAAAACCTATCCATACAGCATATCATCCAAGACTGCCCATCATTCCAAAACATACGAAACTCACTATCGATACCAGGCAACCTAGAAGAAGCACTAAATGAAGACTACAGCACAAAAACATTAAATTTCCTCACAAAAATTAATATTATAAATAACTTATAAATCATTATTTTCAACATGTACATTATGAAAATTTTATATGTCTCAAAAATATTTATATGCTATAACTTGTATTTTATAATTCAAAATTAATGTAACACTCACTATGTAACACCTACAAGGCTAATAACCTCAGTTGTTGAAGCCCCTTTTTTTTTCCAATAAAAAAAAAAAAAAAAAAAAATTGTATTTAAGTATATTTAATAAAACCATGCAGATTTTAACTGAAAATTTCATTTATTTAACTATAGTGGGAAGATGGTAAATTTTTAAATCTGAGCGGAAATTGAAATATTTTACCCCTAGAACGTTAAATTACGTTTTCTGGTGTACCTATGGGGTTATTAACTTAAATCTAACATATAAAAATTGTATTAAAGTATATTTAATAAAACCATGCAGATTTTAAGTGAAAATTTCATTTATTTAACTAAAGTGGGAAGATGGTGAATTTTTAAATCTGAGCGGAAATTGAAATATTTTACCCCTAGAACGTTAAATTACTTTTTCTGGTGCACCTATGGGGTTATTAACTTAAATCTAACATATAAAAATTGTAATTTAATATATTTAAAAAAACTCATTAGTTTTAAAGTGAAAATTTCATTTATTTAACTAAAGTGGGAAGATGGTGAATTTTTAAATCTGAGCGGAAATTGAAATATTTTACCCCTAGAACGTTAAATTACGTTTTCTGGTGCACCTATTGGGTTATTAACTTAAATCTAATATTTAAAAATTGTAATTTAATATATTTAAAAAAACTCATTAGTTTTAAAGTGAAAATTTCATTTATTTAACTAAAGTGGGAAGATGGTGAATTTTTAAATCTGAGCGGAAATTGAAATATTTTACCCCTAGAACGTTAAATTACGTTTTCTGGTGCACCTATGGGGTTATTAACTTAAATCTAATATTTAAAAATTGTAATTTAATATAATTAAAAAAACTCTTTAGTTTTAAAGTGAAAATTTTATTTATTTAATTGTAGTGGGAAAAGGGTCAATTATTAAATCTGAGCGGAAATTGAAATATTTTACCCCTAGAACGTAAAATTACGTTTTCTGGTGTACCTATGGGGTTATTAACTTAAATCTAACATATAAAAATTGTAATTAAGTATATTAAATAAAACCATGAAGATTTTAAGTGAAAATTTCATTTATTTAACTATAGTGGGAAGATGGTCAATTTTTAAATCTGAGCGGAAATTGAAATATTTTACCCCTAGAACGTTAAATTACGTTTTCTGGTGTACCTATGGAGTTATTAACTTAAATCTAACATATAAAAATTGTATTTAAGTATATTTAATAAAACCATGCAGATTTTAAGTGAAAATTTCATTTATTTAACTAAAGTTGGAAGATGGTGAATTTTTAAATCTGAGCGGAAATTGAAATATTTTACCCCTAGAACGTTAAATTACGTTTTCTGGTGCACCTATTGGGTTATTAACTTAAATCTAATATTTAAAAATTGTAATTTAATATATTTAAAAAAACTCATTAGTTTTAAAGTGAAAATTTCATTTATTTAACTAAAGTGGGAAGATGGTGAATTTTTAAATCTGAGCGGAAATTGAAATATTTTACCCCTAGAACGTTAAATTACGTTTTCTGGTGCACCTATGGGGTTATTAACTTAAATCTAATATTTAAAAATTGTAATTTTATATATTTAAAAAAACTCTTTAGTTTTAAAGTGAAAATTTCATTTATTTAACTAAAGTGGGAAGATGGTGAATTTTTAAATCTGAGCGGAAATTGAAATATTTTACCCCTAGAACGTTAAATTACTTTTTCTGGTGCACCTATGGGGTTATTAACTTAAATCTAATATTTAAAATTTGTAATTTAATATAATTAAAAAAACTCTTTAGTTTTAAAGTGAAAATTTTATTTATTTAATTGTAGTGGGAAAAGGGTCAATTATTAAATCTGAGCGGAAATTGAAATATTTTACCCCTAGAACGTAAAATTACGTTTTCTGGTGTACCTATGGGGTTATTAACTTAAATCTAACATATAAAAATTGTAATTAAGTATATTAAATAAAACCATGAAGATTTTAAGTGAAAATTTCATTTATTTAACTATAGTGGGAAGATGGTCAATTTTTAAATCTGAGCGGAAATTGAAATATTTTACCCCTAGAACGTTAAATTACGTTTTCTGGTGTACCTATGGAGTTATTAACTTAAATCTAACATATAAAAATTGTATTTAAGTATATTTAATAAAACCATGCAGATTTTAAGTGAAAATTTCATTTATTTAACTAAAGTGGGAAGATGGTGAATTTTTAAATCTGAGCGGAAATTGAAATATTTTACCCCTAGAACGTTAAATTACGTTTTCTGGTGCACCTATTGGGTTATTAACTTAAATCTAATATTTAAAAATTGTAATTTAATATTTTTAAAAAAACTCATTAGTTTTAAAGTGAAAATTTCATTTATTTAACTAAAGTGGGAAGATGGTGAATTTTTAAATCTGAGCGGAAATTGAAATATTTTACCCCTAGAACGTTAAATTACGTTTTCTGGTGCACCTATGGGGTTATTAACTTAAATCTAATATTTAAAAATTGTAATTTAATATATTTAAAAAAACTCTTTAGTTTTAAAGTGAAAATTTTTTTTATTTAATTGTATTGGGAAAAGGGTCAATTATTAAATCTGAGCGGAAATTGATATATTTTACCCCTAGAACGTTAAATTACGTTTTCTGGTGTACCTATGGGGTTATTAACTTAAATCTAATATATAAAAATTGTATTTAAGTATATTTAATAAAACCATGCAGATTTTAAGTGAAAATTTCATTTATTTAACTATAGTGGGAAGATGGTCATTTTTTAAATCTGAGCGGAAATTGAAATATTTTACCCCTAGAACGTTAAATTACGTTTTCTGGTGCACCTATGGGGTTATTAACTTAAATCTAATATTTAAAAATTGTAATTTAATATATTTAAAAAAACTCTTTAGTTTTAAAGTGAAAAATTTTTTTATTTAATTGTATTGGGAAAAGGGTCAATTATTAAATCTGAGCGGAAATTGATATATTTTACCCCTAGAACGTTAAATTACGTTTTCTGGTGTACCTATGGGGTTATTAACTTAAATCTAATATATAAAAATTGTATTTAAGTATATTTAATAAAACCATGCAGATTTTAAGTGAAAATTTCATTTATTTAACTAAAGTGGGAAGATGGTGAATTTTTAAATCTGAGCGGAAATTGAAATATTTTACCCCTAGAACGTTAAATTACGTTTTCTGGTGCACCTATTGGGTTATTAACTTAAATCTAATATTTAAAAATTGTAATTTAATATATTTAAAAAAACTCATTAGTTTTAAAGTGAAAATTTCATTTATTTAACTAAAGTGGGAAGATGGTGAATTTTTAAATCTGAGCGGAAATTGAAATATTTTACCCCTAGAACGTTAAATTACGTTTTCTGGTGCACCTATTGGGTTATTAACTTAAATCTAATATATAAAAATTGTATTTAAGTATATTTAATAAAACCATGCAGATTTTAAGTGAAAATTTCATTTATTTAACTATAGTGGGAAGATAGTCATTTTTTAAATCTGAGCAGAAATTGAAATATTTTACCCCTAGAACGTTAAATTACGTTTTCTGGTGCACCTATGGGGTTATTAACATAAATCTAATATTTAAAAATTGTAATTTAATATATTTAAAAAAACTCTTTAGTTTTAAAGTGAAAATTTTTTTTATTTTATTGTATTGGGAAAAGGGTGAATTATAAAATCTGAGCGGAAATTGATATATTTTACCCCTAGAACGTTAAATTACGTTTTCTGGTGTAACTATGGGGTTATTAACTTAAATCTAATATATAAAAATTGTATTTAAGTATATTTAATAAAACCATGCAGATTTTAAGTGAAAATTTCATTTATTTAACTATAGTGGGAAGATGGTCAATATTTAAATCTGAGCGGAAATTGAAATATTTTACCCCTAGAACATTAAATTACGTTTTCTGGTGCACCTATGGGGTTATTAACTTAAATCTAACATATAAAAATTGTATTTAAGTATATTTAATAAAACCATGCAGATTTTAAGTGAAAATTTCATTTATTTAACTAAAGTGGGAGGATGGTGAATTTTTAAATCTGAGCGGAAATTGAAATATTTTACCCCTAGAACGTTAAATTACTTTTTCTGGTGCACCTATGGGGTTATTAACTTAAATCTAATATTTAAAAATTGTAATTTAATATAATTAAAAAAATTCTTTAGTTTTAAAGTGAAAAATTTTTTTTTAATTGTAGTGGGAAAAGGGTCAATTAATAAATCTGAGCGGAAATTGAAATATTTTACCCCTAGAACGTAAAATTACGTTTTCTGGTGTACCTATGGGGTTATTAACTTAAATCTAACATATAAAAATTGTAATTAAGTATATTAAATAAAACCATGAAGATTTTAAGTGAAACTTTCATTTATTTAACTATAGTGGGAAGATGGTCAATTTTTAAATCTGAGCGGAAATTGAAATATTTTACCCCTAGAACGTTAAATTACGTTTTCTGGTGTACCTATGGAGTTATTAACTTAAATCTAACATATAAAAATTGTATTTAAGTATATTTAATAAAACCATGCAGATTTTAAGTGAAAATTTCATTTATTTAACTAAAGTGGGAAGATGGTGAATTTTTAAATCTGAGCGGAAATTGAAATATTTTACCCCTAGAACGTTAAATTACGTTTTCTGGTGCACCTATGGGGTTATTAACTTAAATCTAATATTTAAAAATTGTAATTTAATATATTTAAAAAAACTCTTTAGTTTTAAAGTGAAAAATTTTTTTATTTAATTTTATTGGGAAAAGGGTCAATTATTAAATCTGAGCGGAAATTGATATATTTTACCCCTAGAACGTTAAATTACGTTTTCTGGTGTACCTATAGGGTTATTAACTTAAATCTAACATATAAAAATTGTATTTAAGTATATTTAATAAAACCATGCAGATTTTGAGTGAAAATTTCATTTATTTAACTATAGTGGGAAGATGGTCATTTTTTAAATCTGAGCGGAAATTGAAATATTTTACCCCTAGAACGTTAAATTACGTTTTCTGGTGCACCTATTGGGTTATTAACTTAAATCTAATATTTAAAAATTGTAATTTAATATATTTAAAAAAACTCATTAGTTTTAAAGTGAAAATTTTTTTTATTTAATTGTAATGGGAAAAGGGTCAATTATTAAATCTGAGCGGAAATTGATATATTTTACCCCTAGAACGTTAAATTACGTTTTCTGGTGTACCTATGGGGTTATTAACTTAAATCTAACATATAAAAATTGTATTTAAGTATATTTAATAAAACCATGCAGATTTTAAGTGTAAATTTCATTTATTTAACTATAGTGGGAAGATGGTGAATTTTTAAATCTGAGCGGAAATTGAAATATTTTACCCCTAGAACGATAAATTACGTTTTCTGGTGCACCTATGGGGTTATTAACTTAAATCTAATATTTAAAAATTGTAATTTAATATATTTAAAAAAACTCTTTAGTTTTAAAATGAAAAATTTTTTTATTTAATTGTATTGGGAAAAGGGTCAATTATTAAATCTGAGCGGAAATTGATATATTTTACCCCTAGAACGTTAAATTACGTTTTCTGGTGTACCTATGGGGTTATTAACTTAAATCTAACATATAAAAATTGTAATTTAATATATTTAAAAAAACTCATTAGTTTTAAAGTGAAAATTTCATTTATTTAACTAAAGTGGGAAGATGGTGAATTTTTAAATCTGAGCGGAAATTGAAATATTTTACCCCTAGAACGTTAAATTACGTTTTCTGGTGCACCTATTGGGTTATTAACTTAAATCTAATATTTAAAAATTGTAATTTAATATATTTAAAAAAACTCATTAGTTTTAAAGTGAAAATTTCATTTATTTAACTTAAGTGGGAAGATGGTGAATTTTTAAATCTGAGCGGAAATTGAAATATTTTACCCCTAGAACGTTAAATTACGTTTTCTGGTGCACCTATGGGGTTATTAACTTAAATCTAATATTTAAAAATTGTAATTTTATATATTTAAAAAAACTCTTTAGTTTTAAAGTGAAAATTTCATTTATTTAACTAAAGTGGGAAGATGGTGAATTTTTAAATCTGAGCGGAAATTGAAATATTTTACCCCTAGAACGTTAAATTACTTTTTCTGGTGCACCTATGGGGTTATTAACTTAAATCTAATATTTAAAAATTGTAATTTAATATAATTAAAAAAACTCTTTAGTTTTAAAGTGAAAATTTTATTTATTTAATTGTAGTGGGAAAAGGGTCAATTATTAAATCTGAGCGGAAATTGAAATATTTTACCCCTAGAACGTAAAATTACGTTTTCTGGTGTACCTATGGGGTTATTAACTTAAATCTAACATATAAAAATTGTAATTAAGTATATTAAATAAAACCATGAAGATTTTAAGTGAAAATTTCATTTATTTAACTATAGTGGGAAGATGGTCAATTTTTAAATCTGAGCGGAAATTGAAATATTTTACCCCTAGAACGTTAAATTACGTTTTCTGGTGTACCTATGGAGTTATTAACTTAAATCTAACATATAAAAATTGTATTTAAGTATATTTAATAAAACCATGCAGATTTTAAGTGAAAATTTCATTTATTTAACTATAGTGGGAAGATGGTCATTTTTTAAATCTGAGCGGAAATTGAAATATTTTACCCCTAGAACGTTAAATTACGTTTTCTGGTGCACCTATTGGGTTATTAACTTAAATCTAATATTTAAAAATTGTAATTTAATATATTTAAAAAAACTCATTAGTTTTAAAGTGAAAATTTTTTTTATTTAATTGTAATGGGAAAAGGGTCAATTATTAAATCTGAGCGGAAATTGATATATTTTACCCCTAGAACGTTAAATTACGTTTTCTGGTGTACCTATGGGGTTATTAACTTAAATCTAACATATAAAAATTGTATTTAAGTATATTTAATAAAACCATGCAGATTTTAAGTGTAAATTTCATTTATTTAACTATAGTGGGAAGATGGTCAATTTTTAAATCTGAGCGGAAATTGAAATATTTTACCCCTAGAACGTTAAATTACGTTTTCTGTTGAACCTATGGGGTTATTAACTTAAATCTAATATTTAAAAATTGTAATTTAATATATTTAAAAAAACTCTTTAGTTTTAAAGTGAAAATTTCATTTATTTAACTAAAGTGGGAAGATGGTGAATTTTTAAATCTGAGCGGAAATTGAAATATTTTACCCCTAGAACGTTAAATTACGTTTTCTGGTGCACCTATTGGGTTATTAACTTAAATCTAATATATAAAAATTGTATTTAAGTATATTTAATAAAACCATGCAGATTTTAAGTGAAAATTTCATTTATTTAACTATAGTGGGAAGATGGTCATTTTTTAAATCTGAGCAGAAATTGAAATATTTTACCCCTAGAACGTTAAATTACGTTTTCTGGTGCACCTATGGGGTTATTAACATAAATCTAATATTTAAAAATTGTAATTTAATATATTTAAAAAAACTCTTTAGTTTTAAAGTGAAAATTTTTTTTATTTAATTGTATTGGGAAAAGGGTGAATTATAAAATCTGAGCGGAAATTGATATATTTTACCCCTAGAACGTTAAATTACGTTTTCTGGTGTAACTATGGGGTTATTAACTTAAATCTAATATATAAAAATTGTATTTAAGTATATTTAATAAAACCATGCAGATTTTAAGTGAAAATTTCATTTATTTAACTATAGTGGGAAGATGGTCAATATTTAAATCTGAGCGGAAATTGAAATATTTTACCCCTAGAACGTTAAATTACGTTTTCTGGTGCACCTATGGGGTTATTAACTTAAATCTAACATATAAAAATTGTATTTAAGTATATTTAATAAAACCATGCAGATTTTAAGTGAAAATTTCATTTATTTAACTAAAGTGGGAAGATGGTGAATTTTTAAATCTGAGCGCAAATTGAAATATTTTACCCCTAGAACGTTAAATTACTTTTTCTGGTGCACCTATGGGGTTATTAACTTAAATCTAATATTTAAAAATTGTAATTTAATATAATTAAAAAAACTCTTTAGTTTTAAAGTGAAAAATTTTTTTTTAATTGTAGTGGGAAAAGGGTCAATTAATAAATCTGAGCGGAAATTGAAATATTTTACCCCTAGAACGTAAAATTACGTTTTCTGGTGTACCTATGGGGTTATTGACTTAAATCTAACATATAAAAATTGTAATTAAGTATATTAAATAAAACCATGAAGATTTTAAGTGAAACTTTCATTTATTTAACTATAGTGGGAAGATGGTCAATTTTTAAATCTGAGCGGAAATTGAAATATTTTACCCCTAGAACGTTAAATTACGTTTTCTGGTGTACCTATGGAGTTATTAACTTAAATCTAACATATAAAAATTGTATTTAAGTATATTTAATAAAACCATGCAGATTTTAAGTGAAAATTTCATTTATTTAACTAAAGTGGGAAGATGGTGAATTTTTAAATCTGAGCGGAAATTGAAATATTTTACCCCTAGAACTTTAAATTACGTTTTCTGGTGCACCTATGGGGTTATTAACTTAAATCTAATATTTAAAAATTGTAATTTAATATATTTAAAAAAACTCTTTAGTTTTAAAGTGAAAAATTTTTTTATTTAATTCTATTGGGAAAAGGGTCAATTATAAAATCTGAGCGGAAATTGATATATTTTACCCCTAGAACGTTAAATTACGTTTTCTGGTGTACCTATGGGGTTATTAACTTAAATCTAATATATAAAAATTGTATTTAAGTATATTTAATAAAACCATGCAGATTTTAACTGAAAATTTCATTTATTTAACTTTAGTGGGAAGATGGTCAATTTTTAAATCTGAGCGGAAATTGAAATATTTTACCCCTAGAACGTTAAATTACGTTTTCTGGTGCACCTATGGGGTTATTAACTTAAATCTAACATATAAAAATTGTATTAAAGTATATTTAATAAAACCATGCAGATTTTAAGTGAAAATTTCATTTATTTAACTAAAGTGGGAAGATGGTGAATTTTTAAATCTGAGCGGAAATTGAAATATTTTACCCCTAGAACGTTAAATTACTTTTTCTGGTGCACCTATGGGGTTATTAACTTAAATCTAACATATAAAAATTGTAATTTAATATATTTAAAAAAACTCATTAGTTTTAAAGTGAAAATTTCATTTATTTAACTAAAGTGGGAAGATGGTGAATTTTTAAATCTGAGCGGAAATTGAAATATTTTACCCCTAGAACGTTAAATTACGTTTTCTGGTGCACCTATTGGGTTATTAACTTAAATCTAATATTTAAAAATTGTAATTTAATATTTTTAAAAAAACTCATTAGTTTTAAAGTGAAAATTTCATTTATTTAACTAAAGTGGGAAGATGGTGAATTTTTAAATCTGAGCGGAAATTGAAATATTTTACCCCTAGAACGTTAAATTACGTTTTCTGGTGCACCTATGGGGTTATTAACTTAAATCTAATATTTAAAAATTGTAATTTAATATATTTAAAAAAACTCTTTAGTTTTAAAGTGAAAATTTTTTTTATTTAATTGTATTGGGAAAAGGGTCAATTATTAAATCTGAGCGGAAATTGATATATTTTACCCCTAGAACGTTAAATTACGTTTTCTGGTGTACCTATGGGGTTATTAACTTAAATCTAATATATAAAAATTGTATTTAAGTATATTTAATAAAACCATGCAGATTTTAAGTGAAAATTTCATTTATTTAACTATAGTGGGAAGATGGTCATTTTTTAAATCTGAGCGGAAATTGAAATATTTTACCCCTAGAACGTTAAATTACGTTTTCTGGTGCACCTATGGGGTTATTAACTTAAATCTAATATTTAAAAATTGTAATTTAATATATTTAAAAAAACTCATTAGTTTTAAAGTGAAAATTTCATTTATTTAACTAAAGTGGGAAGATGGTGAATTTTTAAATCTGAGCGGAAATTGAAATATTTTACCCCTAGAACGTTAAATTACGTTTTCTGGTGCACCTATTGGGTTATTAACTTAAATCTAATATATAAAAATTGTATTTAAGTATATTTAATAAAACCATGCAGATTTTAAGTGAAAATTTCATTTATTTAACTATAGTGGGAAGATGGTCATTTTTTAAATCTGAGCAGAAATTGAAATATTTTACCCCTAGAACGTTAAATTACGTTTTCTGGTGCACCTATGGGGTTATTAACATAAATCTAATATTTAAAAATTGTAATTTAATATATTTAAAAAAACTCTTTAGTTTTAAAGTGAAAATTTTTTTTATTTAATTGTATTGGGAAAAGGGTGAATTATAAAATCTGAGCGGAAATTGATATATTTTACCCCTAGAACGTTAAATTACGTTTTCTGGTGTAACTATGGGGTTATTAACTTAAATCTAATATATAAAAATTGTATTTAAGTATATTTAATAAAACCATGCAGATTTTAAGTGAAAATTTCATTTATTTAACTATAGTGGGAAGATGGTCAATATTTAAATCTGAGCGGAAATTGAAATATTTTACCCCTAGAACGTTAAATTACGTTTTCTGGTGCACCTATGGGGTTATTAACTTAAATCTAACATATAAAAATTGTATTTAAGTATATTTAATAAAACCATGCAGATTTTAAGTGAAAATTTCATTTATTTAACTAAAGTGGGAAGATGGTGAATTTTTAAATCTGAGCGCAAATTGAAATATTTTACCCCTAGAACGTTAAATTACTTTTTCTGGTGCACCTATGGGGTTATTAACTTAAATCTAATATTTAAAAATTGTAATTTAATATAATTAAAAAAACTCTTTAGTTTTAAAGTGAAAAATTTTTTTTTAATTGTAGTGGGAAAAGGGTCAATTAATAAATCTGAGCGGAAATTGAAATATTTTACCCCTAGAACGTAAAATTACGTTTTCTGGTGTACCTATGGGGTTATTAACTTAAATCTAACATATAAAAATTGTATTTAGGTATATTTAATAAAACCATGCAGATTTTAAGTGAAAATTTCATTTATTTAACTAAAGTGGGAAGATGGTGAATTTTTAAATCTGAGCGGAAATTGAAATATTTTACCCCTAGAACGTTAAATTACGTTTTCTGGTGCACCTATGGGGTTATTAACTTAAATCTAATATTTAAAAATTGTAATTTAATATATTTAAAAAAACTCTTTAGTTTTAAAGTGAAAAATTTTTTTTATTTAATTTTATTGGGAAAAGGGTCAATTATTAAATCTGAGCGGAAATTGATATATTTTACCCCTAGAACGTTAAATTACGTTTTCTGGTGTACCTATAGGGTTATTAACTTCAATCTAACATATAAAAATTGTATTTAAGTATATTTAATAAAACCATGCAGATTTTGAGTGAAAATTTCATTTATTTAACTATAGTGGGAAGATGGTCATTTTTTAAATCTGAGCGGAAATTGAAATATTTTACCCCTAGAACGTTAAATTACGTTTTCTGGTGCACCTATTGGGTTATTAACTTAAATCTAATATTTAAAAATTGTAATTTAATATATTTAAAAAAACTCATTAGTTTTAAAGTGAAAATTTTTTTTATTTAATTGTAATGGGAAAAGGGTCAATTATTAAATCTGAGCGGAAATTGATATATTTTACCCCTAGAACGTTAAATTACGTTTTCTGGTGTACCTATGGGGTTATTAACTTAAATCTAACATATAAAAATTGTATTTAAGTATATTAATAAAACCATGCAGATTTTAAGTGAAAATTTCATTTATTTAACTAAAGTGGGAAGATGGTGAATTTTTAAATCTGAGCGGAAATTGAAATATTTTACCCCTAGAACGTTAAATTACTTTTTCTGGTGCACCTATGGGGTTATTAACTTAAATCTAACATATAAAAATTGTAATTTAATATATTTAAAAAAACTCATTAGTTTTAAAGTGAAAATTTCATTTATTTAACTAAAGTGGGAAGATGGTGAATTTTTAAATCTGAGCGGAAATTGAAATATTTTACCCCTAGAACGTTAAATTACGTTTTCTGGTGCACCTATTGGGTTATTAACTTAAATCTAATATTTAAAAATTGTAATTTAATATTTTTAAAAAAACTCATTAGTTTTAAAGTGAAAATTTCATTTATTTAACTAAAGTGGGAAGATGGTGAATTTTTAAATCTGAGCGGAAATTGAAATATTTTACCCCTAGAACGTTAAATTACGTTTTCTGGTGCACCTATGGGGTTATTAACTTAAATCTAATATTTAAAAATTGTAATTTAATATATTTAAAAAAACTCTTAGTTTTAAAGTGAAAATTTTTTTTATTTAATTGTATTGGGAAAAGGGTCAATTATTAAATCTGAGCGAGGAAATTGATATATTTTACCCCTAGAACGTTAAATTACGTTTTCTGGTGTACCTATGGGGTTATTAACTTAAATCTAATATATAAAAATTGTATTTAAGTATATTTAATAAAACCATGCAGATTTTAAGTGAAAATTTCATTTATTTAACTATAGTGGGAAGATGGTCATTTTTTAAATCTGAACGGAAATTGAAATATTTTACCCCTAGAACGTTAAATTACGTTTTCTGGTGCACCTATGGGGTTATTAACTTAAATCTAATATTTAAAAATTGTAATTTAATATATTTAAAAAAACTCTTTAGTTTTAAAGTGAAAAATTTTTTTATTTAATTGTATTGGGAAAAGGGTCAATTATTAAATCTGAGCGGAAATTGATATATTTTACCCCTAGAACGTTAAATTACGTTTTCTGGTGTACCTATGGGGTTATTAACTTAAATCTAATATATAAAAATTGTATTTAAGTATATTTAATAAAACCATGCAGATTTTAAGTGAAAATTTCATTTATTTAACTAAAGTGGGAAGATGGTGAATTTTTAAATCTGAGCGGAAATTGAAATATTTTACCCCTAGAACGTTAAATTACGTTTTCTGGTGCACCTATTGGGTTATTAACTTAAATCTAATATTTAAAAATTGTAATTTAATATATTTAAAAAAACTCATTAGTTTTAAAGTGAAAATTTCATTTATTTAACTAAAGTGGGAAGATGGTGAATTTTTAAATCTGAGCGGAAATTGAAATATTTTACCCCTAGAACGTTAAATTACGTTTTCTGGTGCACCTATTGGGTTATTAACTTAAATCTAATATATAAAAATTGTATTTAAGTATATTTAATAAAACCATGCAGATTTTAAGTGAAAATTTCATTTATTTAACTATAGTGGGAAGATGGTCATTTTTTAAATCTGAGCAGAAATTGAAATATTTTACCCCTAGAACGTTAAATTACGTTTTCTGGTGCACCTATGGGGTTATTAACATAAATCTAATATTTAAAAATTGTAATTTAATATATTTAAAAAAACTCTTTAGTTTTAAAGTGAAAATTTTTTTTATTTAATTGTATTGGGAAAAGGGTGAATTATAAAATCTGAGCGGAAATTGATATATTTTACCCCTAGAACGTTAAATTACGTTTTCTGGTGTAACTATGGGGTTATTAACTTAAATCTAATATATAAAAATTGTATTTAAGTATATTTAATAAAACCATGCAGATTTTAAGTGAAAATTTCATTTATTTAACTATAGTGGGAAGATGGTCAATATTTAAATCTGAGCGGAAATTGAAATATTTTACCCCTAGAACGTTAAATTACGTTTTCTGGTGCACCTATGGGGTTATTAACTTAAATCTAACATATAAAAATTGTATTTAAGTATATTTAATAAAACCATGCAGATTTTAAGTGAAAATTTCATTTATTTAACTATAGTGGGAAGATGGTCATTTTTTAAATCTGAGCAGAAATTGAAATATTTTACCCCTAGAACGTTAAATTACGTTTTCTGGTGCACCTATGGGGTTATTAACATAAATCTAATATTTAAAAATTGTAATTTAATATATTTAAAAAAACTCTTTAGTTTTAAAGTGAAAATTTTTTTTATTTAATTGTATTGGGAAAAGGGTGAATTATAAAATCTGAGCGGAAATTGATATATTTTACCCCTAGAACGTTAAATTACGTTTTCTGGTGTAACTATGGGGTTATTAACTTAAATCTAATATATAAAAATTGTATTTAAGTATATTTAATAAAACCATGCAGATTTTAAGTGAAAATTTCATTTATTTAACTATAGTGGGAAGATGGTCAATATTTAAATCTGAGCGGAAATTGAAATATTTTACCCCTAGAACGTTAAATTACGTTTTCTGGTGCACCTATGGGGTTATTAACTTAAATCTAACATATAAAAATTGTATTTAAGTATATTTAATAAAACCATGCAGATTTTAAGTGAAAATTTCATTTATTTAACTAAAGTGGGAAGATGGTGAATTTTTAAATCTGAGCGCAAATTGAAATATTTTACCCCTAGAACGTTAAATTACTTTTTCTGGTGCACCTATGGGGTTATTAACTTAAATCTAATATTTAAAAATTGTAATTTAATATAATTAAAAAAACTCTTTAGTTTTAAAGTGAAAAATTTTTTTTTAATTGTAGTGGGAAAAGGGTCAATTAATAAATCTGAGCGGAAATTGAAATATTTTACCCCTAGAACGTAAAATTACGTTTTCTGGTGTACCTATGGGGTTATTAACTTAAATCTAACATATAAAAATTGTATTTAGGTATATTTAATAAAACCATGCAGATTTTAAGTGAAAATTTCATTTATTTAACTAAAGTGGGAAGATGGTGAATTTTTAAATCTGAGCGGAAATTGAAATATTTTACCCCTAGAACGTTAAATTACGTTTTCTGGTGCACCTATGGGGTTATTAACTTAAATCTAATATTTAAAAATTGTAATTTAATATATTTAAAAAAACTCTTTAGTTTTAAAGTGAAAAATTTTTTTATTTAATTTTATTGGGAAAAGGGTCAATTATTAAATCTGAGCGGAAATTGATATATTTTACCCCTAGAACGTTAAATTACGTTTTCTGGTGTACCTATAGGGTTATTAACTTCAATCTAACATATAAAAATTGTATTTAAGTATATTTAATAAAACCATGCAGATTTTGAGTGAAAATTTCATTTATTTAACTAAAGTGGGAAGATGGTGAATTTTTAAATCTGAGCGGAAATTGAAATATTTTACCCCTAGAACGTTAAATTACGTTTTCTGGTGCACCTATGGGGTTATTAACTTAAATCTAATATTTAAAAATCGTAATTTAATATATTTAAAAAAACTCTTTAGTTTTAAAGTGAAAAATTTTTTTATTTAATTTTATTGGGAAAAGGGTCAATTATTAAATCTGAGCGGAAATTGATATATTTTACCCCTAGAACGTTAAATTACGTTTTCTGGTGTACCTATAGGGTTATTAACTTAAATCTAACATTTAAAAATTGTATTTAAGTATATTTAATAAAACCATGCAGATTTTGAGTGAAAATTTCATTTATTTAACTATAGTGGGAAGATGGTCATTTTTTTAAATCTGAGCGGAAATTGAAATATTTTACCCCTAGAACGTTAAATTACGTTTTCTGGTGCACCTATTGGGTTATTAACTTAAATCTAATATTTAAAAAATTGTAATTTAATATATTTAAAAAAACTCATTAGTTTTAAAGTGAAAATTTTTTTTATTTAATTA
>NW_026869996.1:6585148-6619879 GCF_020882245.1 Rhopalosiphum padi | reverse complement strand
TAAATTACAATTTTTATATGTTAGATTTAAGTTAATAACCCCATAGGTGCACCAGAAAACGTAATTTAAACGTTTCTAGGGGGTAAAATATTTCAATTTCCGCTCAGATTTAAAAATTGACCATCTTCCCACTATAGTTTAAATAAATGAAATTTTCACTTTAAAATCTGCATGGTTTTATTAAATATACTTAAATACAATTTTTATATGTTAGATGTAAGTTAATAACCCCATAGGTGCACCAGAAAACGTAAATTTAACGTTCTAGGGGTAAAATATTTCAATTTCAGCTCAGATTTAATAATTGACCCTTTTCCCACTACAATTAAATAAATTAAATTTTCACTTAAAATCTGCATAGTTTTATTTAATATACTTAATTACAATTTTTATATGTTAGATTTAAGTTTAATAACCCCATAGGTACACCAGAAAAACGTAATTTAACGTTCTAGGGGTAAAAATATATCAATTTCCGCTCAGATTTAATAATTGACCCTTTTCCCAATACAATTAAATAAAAAAAATTTTCACTTTAAAACTAAAGAGTTTTTTTAAATATATTAAATTACAATTTTTAAATATTAGATTTAAGTTAATAACCCCATAGGTGCACCAGAAAACGTAATTTAACGTTCTAGGGGTAAAATATTTCAATTTCCGCTCAGATTTAAAAATTCACCATCTTCCCACTTTAGTTAAATAAATGAAATTTCCACTTAAAATCTGCATGGTTTTATTAAATATACTTAAATACAATTTTTATATGTTAGATTTAAGTTAATAACCCCATAGGTACACCAGAAAACGTAATTTAACGTTCTAGGGTTAAAATATTTCAATTTCCGCTCAGATTTAAAAATTGACCATCTTCCCACTATAGTTAAATAAATGAAATTTTTCACTTAAAATCTGCATGGTTTTATTTAATATACTTAATTCCAATTTTTATATGTTAGATTTAAGTTAATAACCCCATAGGTACACCAGAAAACGTAATTTAACGTTCTAGGGGTAAAATATTTCAATTTCCGCTCAGATTTAAAAATTCACCATCTTCCCACTTTAGTTAAATAAATGAAATTTTTCACTTAAAATCTGCATGGTTTTATTAAATATACTTAAATACAATTTTTATATGTTAGATTTAAGTTAATAACCCCATAGGTACACCAGAAAACGTAATTTAACGTTCTAGGGGTAAAATATTTCAATTTCCGCTCAGATTTAAAAATTCACTTTCTTCCCACTTTAGTTAAATAAATGAAATTTTCACTTTAAAACTAATGAGTTTTTTTAAATATATTTAATTACAATTTTTAAATATTAGATTTAAATTAATAACCCAATAGGTGCACCAGAAAACGTAATTTAACGTTCTAGGGGTAAAATATTTCAATTTCCGCTCAGATTTAAAAATTGACCATCTTCCCACTACAGTTAAATAAATGAAATTTTCACTTAAAATCTGCATGGTTTTATTAAATATACTTAAATACAATTTTATATGTTAGATTTAAGTTAATAACCCCCATAGGTACACCAGAAAACGTAATTTAACGTTCTAGGGGTAAAATATATCAATTTCCGCTCAGATTGAATATTGACCCTTTTCCCACTACAATTAAATAAAAAAAATTTTTACTTTAAAACTAAAGAGTTTTTTTAAATATATTAAATTACAATTTTTAAATATTAGATTTAAGTTAATAACCCCATAGGTGCACCAGAAAACGTAATTTTAACGTTCTAGGGGTAAAATATATCAATTTCCGCTCAGATTTAATAATTGACCCTTTTCCCACTACAATTAAATAAAAAAAAATTTTTATATGTTAGATTTAAGTTAATAACTCCATAGGTACACCAGAAAACGTAATTTAACGTTCTAGGGTTAAAATATTTCAATTTCCGCTCAGATTTAAAAATTGACCATCTTCCCACTATAGTTAAATAAATGAAATTTTCACTTAAAATCTGCATAGTTTTTTTAAATATATTAAATTACAATTTTTATATGTTAGATTTAAGTTAATAACCCCATAGGTGCACCAGAAAACGTAATTTAACGTTCTAGGGGTAAAATATTTCAATTTCCGCTCAGATTAAAAATTGACCATCTTCCCACTATAGTTAAATAAATGAAATTTCACTTAAAATCTGCATGGTTTTATTAAATATACTTAAATACAATTTTTATATGTTAGATGTAAGTTAATAACCCCATAGGTGCACCAGAAAACGTAATTTAACGTTCTAGGGGTAAAATATTTCAATTTCAGCTCAGATTTAATAATTGGACCCTTTTCCCACTACAATTAAATAAATTAAATTTTTCACTTAAAATCTGCATAGTTTTATTTAATATACTTAATTACAATTTTTATATGTTAGATTTAAGTTAATAACCCCATAGGTACACCAGAAAACGTAATTTAACGTTCTAGGGGTAAAATATATCAATTTCCGCTCAGATTTAATAATTGACCCTTTTCCCAATACAAATTAAATAAAAAAAATTTTCACTTTTAAAACTAAAGAGTTTTTTTAAATATATTAAATTACAATTTTTAAATATTAGATTTAAGTTAATAACCCCATAGGTGCACCAGAAAACGTAATTTAACGTTCTAGGGGTAAAATATTTCAATTTCCGCTCAGATTTAAAAATTCACCATCTTCCCACTTTAGTTAAATAAATGAAATTTCCACTTAAAATCTGCATGGTTTTATTAAATATACTTAAATACAATTTTTATATGTTAGATTTAAGTTAATAACCCCATAGGTACACCAGAAAACGTAATTTAACGTTCTAGGGTTAAAATATTTCAATTTCCGCTCAGATTTAAAAATTGACCATCTTCCCACTATAGTTAAATAAATGAAATTTTCACTTTAAAACTAAAGAGTTTTTTTAAATATATTAAATTACAATTTTTAAATATTCGATTTAAGTTAATAACCCCATAGGTGCACCAGAAAACGTAATTTAACGTTTCTAGGGGTAAAATATATCAATTTCCGCTCAGATTTAAAATTCACCATCTTCCCACTTTAGTTAAATAAATGAAATTTTCACTTAAAATCTGCATGGTTTTATTAAATATACTTAAATACAATTTTTATATGTTAGATTTAAGTTAATAACCCCATAGGTACACCAGAAAACGTAAATTTAACGTTCTAGGGGTAAAATATATCAATTTCCGCTCAGATTTAATAATTGACCCTTTTCCCAATACAATTAAATAAAAAAAATTTTCACTTTAAAACTAAAGAGTTTTTTTAAATATATTAAATTACAATTTTTAAATATTAGATTTAAGTTAATAACCCCATAGGTGCACCAGAAAACGTAATTTAACGTTCTAGGGGTAAAATATTTCAATTTCCGCTCAGATTTAAAAATTCACCATCTTCCCACTTTAGTTAAATAAATGAAATTTCCACTTAAAATCTGCATGGTTTTATTAAATATACTTAAATACAATTTTTATATGTTAGATTTAAGTTAATAACCCCATAGGTACACCAGAAAACGTAATTTAACGTTCTAGGGGTAAAATATTTCAATTTCCGCTCAGATTTAAAAATTCACTTTCTTCCCACTTTAGTTAAATAAATGAAATTTTCACTTTAAAACTAATGAGTTTTTTTAAATATATTTAATTACAATTTTTAAATATTAGATTTAAATTAATAACCCAATAGGTGCACCAGAAAAACGTAATTTAACGTTCTAGGGGTAAAATATTTCAATTTCCGCTCAGATTTAAAAATTGACCATCTTCCCACTACAGTTAAATAAATGAAATTTTCACTTAAAATCTGCATGGTTTTATTAAAAATACTTAAATACAATTTTTATATGTTAGATTTAAGTTAATAACCCCCATAGGTACACCAGAAAACGTAATTTAACGTTCTAGGGGTAAAATATATCAATTTCCGCTCAGATTGAATAATTGACCCTTTTCCCACTACAATTAAATAAAAAAAATTTTTACTTTAAAACTAAAGAGTTTTTTTTAAATATATTAAATTACAATTTTTAAATATTAGATTTAAGTTAATAACCCCATAGGTGCACCAGAAAACGTAATTTAACGTTCTAGGGGTAAAATATATCAATTTCCGCTCAGATTTAATAATTGACCCTTTTCCCACTACAATTAAATAAAAAAAATTTTTATATGTTAGATTTAAGTTAATAACTCCATAGGTACACCAGAAAACGTAATTTAACGTTCTAGGGTTAAAATATTTCAATTTCCGCTCAGATTTAAAAATTGACCATCTTCCCACTATAGTTAAATAAATGAAATTTTCACTTTAAAACTAAAGAGTTTTTTTAAATATATTAAATTACAATTTTTAAATATTAGATTTAAGTTAATAACCCCATAGGTGCACCAGAAAACGTAATTTAACGTTCTAGGGGTAAAATATTTCAATTTCCGCTCAGATTTAATAATTGACCCTTTTCCCACTACAATTAAATAAATTAAATTTTCACTTAAAATCTGCATAGTTTTATTTAATATACTTAATTTCAATTTTTATATGTTAGATTTAAGTTAATAACTCCATAGGTACACCAGAAAACGTAATTTAACGTTCTAGGGTTAAAATATTTCAATTTCCGCTCAGATTTAAAAATTGACCATCTTCCCACTATAGTTAAATAAATGAAATTTTCACTTAAAATCTGCATGGTTTTATTTAATATACTTAATTCCAATTTTTATATGTTAGATTTAAGTTAATAACCCCATAGGTACACCAGAAAACGTAATTTAACGTTCTAGGGGTAAAATATATCAATTTCCGCTCAGATTTAATAATTGACACTTTTCCCACAACAATTAAATAAAAAAAATTTTCACTTTAAAACTAAAGAGTTTTTTTAAATATATTAAATTACAATTTTTAAATATTAGATTTATGTTAATAACCTCATAGGTGCACCAGAAAACGTAATTTAACGTTCTAGGGGTAAAATATTTCAATTTCCGCTCAGATTTAAAAATTCACCATCTTCCCACTTTAGTTAAATAAATGAAATTTTCACTTAAAATCTGCATGGTTTTATTAAATATACTTAAATACAATTTTTATATTTTAGATTTAAGTTAATAACCCCATAGGTACACCAGAAAACGTAATTTAACGTTCTTGGGGTAAAATATTTCAATTTCTGCTCAGATTTAAAAATTGACCATCTTCCCACTATAGTTAAATAAATGAATTTTTCACTTAAAATCTGCATGGTTTTATTAAATATACTTAAATACAATTTTTATATGTTAGATTTAAGTTAATAACCCCAATTGGTACACCAGAAAACGTAATTTAACGTTCTAGGGGTAAAATATATCAATTTCCGCTCAGATTTAAAAATTCAGATTTAAAAATTCACCATCTTCCCACTTTAGTTAAATAAATGAAATTTTCACTTAAAATCTGCATGGTTTTATTCAATATACTTAAATACAATTTTTATATGTTAGATTTAAGTTAATAACCCCATAGGTACACCAGAAAACGTAATTTAACGTTCTTGGAGTAAAATATTTCAATTTCCGCTCAGATTTAAAAATTGACCATCTTCCCACTATAGTTAAATAAATGAAATTTTCACTTAAAATCTGCATGGATTTATTAAATATACTTAAATACAATTTTTATATGTTAGATTTAAGTTAATAACCCCATAGGTACACCAGAAAACGTAATTTAACGTTCTAGGGGTAAAATATATCAATTTCCGCTCAGATTTAATAATTGACCCTTTTCCCACTACAATTAAATAAAAAAAATTTTCACTTTAAAACTAAAGAGTTTTTTTAAATATATTAAATTACAATTTTTAAATATTAGATTTAAGTTAATAACCCCATAGGTGCACCAGAAAACGTAATTTAACGTTCTAGGGGTAAAATATTTCAATTTCTGCTCAGATTTAAAAATTGACCATCTTCCCACTATAGTTAAATAAATGAAATTTTCACTTAAAATCTGCATGGTTTTATTAAATATACTTAAATACAATTTTTATATGTTAGATTTAAGTTAATAACCCCATAGGTACACCAGAAAACGTAATTTAACGTTCTAGGGGTAAAATATATCAATTTCCGCTCAGATTTAATAATTGACCCTTTTCCCAATACAATTAAATAAAAAAAATTTTCACTTTAAAACTAAAGAGTTTTTTTAAATATATTAAATTACAATTTTTAAATATTAGATTTAAGTTAATAACCCCATAGGTGCACCAGAAAACGTAATTTAACGTTCTAGGGGTAAAATATTTCAATTTCCGCTCAGATTTAAAAATTCACCATCTTCCCACTTTAGTTAAATAAATGAAATTTCCACTTAAAATCTGCATGGTTTTATTAAATATACTTAAATACAATTTTTATATGTTAGATTTAAGTTAATAACCCCATAGGTACACCAGAAAACGTAATTTAACGTTCTAGGGTTAAAATATTTCAATTTCCGCTCAGATTTAAAAATTGACCATCTTCCCACTATAGTTAAATAAATGAAATTTTCACTTTAAAACTAAAGAGTTTTTTTTAAATATATTAAATTACAATTTTTAAATATTCGATTTAAGTTAATAACCCCATAGGTGCACCAGAAAACGTAATTTAACGTTCTAGGGGTAAAATATATCAATTTCCGCTCAGATTTAAAAATTCACCATCTTCCCACTTTAGTTAAATAAATGAAATTTTCACTTAAAATCTGCATGGTTTTATTAAATATACTTAAATACAATTTTTATATGTTAGATTTAAGTTAATAACCCCATAGGTACACCAGAAAACGTAATTTAACGTTCTAGGGGTAAAATATATCAATTTCCGCTCAGATTTAATAATTGACCCTTTTCCCAATACAATTAAATAAAAAAAATTTTCACTTTAAAACTAAAGAGTTTTTTTAAATATATTAAATTACAATTTTTAAATATTAGATTTAAGTTAATAACCCCATAGGTGCACCAGAAAACGTAATTTAACGTTCTAGGGGTAAAATATTTCAATTTCCGCTCAGATTTAAAAATTCACCATCTTCCCACTTTAGTTAAATAAATGAAATTTCCACTTAAAATCTGCATGGTTTTATTAAATATACTTAAATACAATTTTTATATGTTAGATTTAAGTTAATAACCCCATAGGTACACCAGAAAACGTAATTTAACGTTCTAGGGGTAAAATATTTCAATTTCCGCTCAGATTTAAAAATTCACTTTCTTCCCACTTTAGTTAAATAAATGAAATTTTCACTTTAAAACTAATGAGTTTTTTTAAATATATTTAATTACAATTTTTAAATATTAGATTTAAATTAATAACCCAATAGGTGCACCAGAAAACGTAATTTAACGTTCTAGGGGTAAAATATTTCAATTTCCGCTCAGATTTAAAAATTGACCATCTTCCCACTACAGTTAAATAAATGAAATTTTCACTTAAAATCTGCATGGTTTTATTAAATATACTTAAATACAATTTTTATATGTTAGATTTAAGTTAATAACCCCCATAGGTACACCAGAAAACGTAATTTAACGTTCTAGGGGTAAAATATATCAATTTCCGCTCAGATTGAATAATTGACCCTTTTCCCACTACAATTAAATAAAAAAAATTTTTACTTTAAAACTAAAGAGTTTTTTTAAATATATTAAATTACAATTTTTAAATATTAGATTTAAGTTAATAACCCCATAGGTGCACCAGAAAACGTAATTTAACGTTCTAGGGGTAAAATATATCAATTTCCGCTCAGATTTAATAATTGACCCTTTTCCCACTACAATTAAATAAAAAAAATTTTTATATGTTAGATTTAAGTTAATAACTCCATAGGTACACCAGAAAACGTAATTTAACGTTCTAGGGTTAAAATATTTCAATTTCCGCTCAGATTTAAAAATTGACCATCTTCCCACTATAGTTAAATAAATGAAATTTTCACTTTAAAACTAAAGAGTTTTTTTAAATATATTAAATTACAATTTTTAAATATTAGATTTAAGTTAATAACCCCATAGGTGCACCAGAAAACGTAATTTAACGTTCTAGGGGTAAAATATATCAATTTCCGCTCAGATTTAAAAATTCACCATCTTCCCACTTTAGTTAAATAAATTAAATTTTCACTTAAAATCTGCATAGTTTTATTTAATATACTTAATTTCAATTTTTATATGTTAGATTTAAGTTAATAACCCCATAGGTACACCAGAAAACGTAATTTAACGTTCTTGGAGTAAAATATTTCAATTTCCGCTCAGATTTAAAAATTGACCATCTTCCCACTATAGTTAAATAAATGAAATTTTCACTTAAAATCTGCATGGATTTATTAAATATACTTAAATACAATTTTTATATGTTAGATTTAAGTTAATAACCCCATAGGTACACCAGAAAACGTAATTTAACGTTCTAGGGGTAAAATATATCAATTTCCGCTCAGATTTAATAATTGACCCTTTTCCCACTACAATTAAATAAAAAAAATTTTCACTTTAAAACTAAAGAGTTTTTTTTAAATATATTAAATTACAATTTTTAAATATTAGATTTAAGTTAATAACCCCATAGGTGCACCAGAAAACGTAATTTAACGTTCTAGGGGTAAAATATTTCAATTTCCGCTCAGATTTAAAAATTCACCATCTTCCCACTTTAGTTAAATAAATGAAATTTTCACTTAAAATCTGCATGGTTTTATTAAATATACTTAAATACAATTTTTATATTTTAGATTTAAGTTAATAACCCCATTGGTACACCAGAAAACGTAATTTAACGTTCTAGGGGTAAAAATATATCAATTTCCGCTCAGATTTAAAAATTCACCATCTTCCCACTTTAGTTAAATAAATGAAATTTTCACTTAAAATCTGCATGGTTTTATTAAATATACTTAAATACAATTTTTATATGTTAGATTTAAGTTAATGACCCCATAGGTACACCAGAAAACGTAATTTAACGTTCTTGGAGTAAAATATTTCAATTTCCGCTCAGATTTAAAAATTGACCATCTTCCCACTATAGTTAAATAAATGAAATTTTCACTTAAAATCTGCATGGATTTATTAAATATACTTAAATACAATTTTTATATGTTAGATTTAAGTTAATAACCCCATAGGTACACCAGAAAACGTAATTTAACGTTCTAGGGGTAAAATATATCAATTTCCGCTCAGATTTAATAATTGACCCTTTTCCCACTACAATTAAATAAAAAAAATTTTCACTTTAAAACTAAAGAGTTTTTTTAAATATATTAAATTACAATTTTTATATGTTAGATTAAAGTTAATAACCCCATAGGTGCACCAGAAAACGTAATTTAACGTTCTAGGGGTAAAATATTTCAATTTCCGCTCAGATTTAAAAATTGACCATCTTCCCACTATAGTTAAATAAATGAAATTTTCACTTAAAATCTGCATGGTTTTATTAAATATACTTAAATACAATTTTTATATGTTAGATGTAAGTTAATAACCCCATAGGTGCACCAGAAAACGTAATTTAACGTTCTAGGGGTAAAATATTTCAATTTCAGCTCAGATTTAATAATTGACCCTTTTCCCACTACAATTAAATAAATTAAATTTTCACTTAAAATCTGCATAGTTTTATTTAATATACTTAATTACAATTTTTATATGTTAGATTTAAGTTAATAACCCCATAGGTACACCAGAAAACGTAATTTAACGTTCTAGGGGTAAAATATATCAATTTCCGCTCAGATTTAATAATTGACCCTTTTCCCAATACAATTAAATAAAAAAAATTTTCACTTTAAAACTAAAGAGTTTTTTTAAATATATTAAATTACAATTTTTAAATATTAGATTTAAGTTAATAACCCCATAGGTGCACCAGAAAACGTAATTTAACGTTCTAGGGGTAAAATATTTCAATTTCCGCTCAGATTTAAAAATTCACCATCTTCCCACTTTAGTTAAATAAATGAAATTTCCACTTAAAATCTGCATGGTTTTATTAAATATACTTAAATACAATTTTTATATGTTAGATTTAAGTTAATAACCCCATAGGTACACCAGAAAACGTAATTTAACGTTCTAGGGTTAAAATATTTCAATTTCCGCTCAGATTTAAAAATTGACCATCTTCCCACTATAGTTAAATAAATGAAATTTTCACTTTAAAACTAAAGAGTTTTTTTAAATATATTAAATTACAATTTTTAAATATTCGATTTAAGTTAATAACCCCATAGGTGCACCAGAAAACGTAATTTAACGTTCTAGGGGTAAAATATTTCAATTTCCGCTCAGATTTAAAAATTCACCATCTTCCCACTTTAGTTAAATAAATGAAATTTTCACTTAAAATCTGCATGGTTATATTAAATATACTTAAATACAATTTTTATATGTTAGATTTAAGTTAATAACCCCATAGGTACACCAGAAAACGTAATTTAACGTTATAGGGGTAAAATATTTCAATTTCATCTCAGATTTAATAATTGACCCTTTTCCCACTACAATTAAATAAAAAAAATTTTCACTTTAAAACTAAAGAGTTTTTTTAAATATATTAAATTACAATTTTTAAATATTAGATTTAAGTTAATAACCCCATAGGTGCACCAGAAAACGTAATTTAACGTTCTAGGGGTAAAATATTTCAATTTCCGCTCAGATTTAATAATTGACCCTTTTCCCACTACAATTCAATAAATTAAATTTTCACTTAAAATCTGCATAGTTTTATTTAATATACTTAATTTCAATTTTTATATGTTAGATTTAAGTTAATAACTCCATAGGTACACCAGAAAACGTAATTTAACGTTCTAGGGTTAAAATATTTCAATTTCCGCTCAGATTTAAAAATTGACCATCTTCCCACTATAGTTAAATAAATGAAATTTTCACTTAAAATCTGCATGGTTTTATTTAATATACTTAATTCCAATTTTTATATGTTAGATTTAAGTTAATAACCCCATAGGTACACCAGAAAACGTAATTTAACGTTCTAGGGGTAAAATATATCAATTTCCGCTCAGATTTAATAATTGACACTTTTCCCACAACAATTAAATAAAAAAAATTTTCACTTTAAAACTAAAGAGTTTTTTTTAAATATATTAAATTACAATTTTTAAATATTAGATTTAAGTTAATAACCCCATAGGTGCACCAGAAAACGTAATTTAACGTTCTAGGGGTAAAATATTTCAATTTCCGCTCAGATTTAAAAATTCACCATCTTCCCACTTTAGTTAAATAAATGAAATTTTCACTTAAAATCTGCATGGTTTTATTAAATATACTTAAATACAATTTTTATATTTTAGATTTAAGTTAATAACCCCATAGGTACACCAGAAAACGTAATTTAACGTTCTTGGGGTAAAATATTTCAATTTCTGCTCAGATTTAAAAATTGACCATTTCCCACTATAGTTAAATAAATGAAATTTTCACTTAAAATCTGCATGGTTTTATTAAATATACTTAAATACAATTTTTATATGTTAGATTTAAGTTAATAACCCCATTGGTACACCAGAAAACGTAATTTAACGTTCTAGGGGTAAAATATATCAATTTCCGCTCAGATTTAAAAATTCAACATCTTCCCACTTTAGTTAAATAAATGAAATTTTCACTTAAAATCTGCATGGTTTTATTAAATATACTTAAATACAATTTTTATATGTTAGATTTAAGTTAATAACCCCATAGGTACACCAGAAAACGTAATTTAACGTTCTTGGAGTAAAATATTTCAATTTCCGCTCAGATTTAAAAATTGACAATCTTCCCACTATAGTTAAATAAATGAAATTTTCACTTAAAATCTGCATGGATTTATTAAATATACTTAAATACAATTTTTATATGTTAGATTTAAGTTAATAACCCCATAGGTAAACCAGAAAACGTAATTTAACGTTCTAGGGGTAAAATATATCAATTTCCGCTCAGATTTAATAATTGACCCTTTTCCCACTACAATTAAATAAAAAAAATTTTCACTTTAAAACTAAAGAGTTTTTTTAAATATATTAAATTACAATTTTTATATGTTAGATTTAAGTTAATAACCCCATAGGTGCACCAGAAAACGTAATTTAACGTTCTAGGGGTAAAATATTTCAATTTCCGCTCAGATTTAAAAATTGACCATCTTCCCACTATAGTTAAATAAATGAAATTTTCACTTAAAATCTGCATGGTTTTATTAAATATACTTAAATACAATTTTTATATGTTAGATGTAAGTTAATAACCCCATAGGTGCACCAGAAAACGTAATTTAACGTTCTAGGGGTAAAATATTTCAATTTCAGCTCAGATTTAATAATTGACCCTTTTCCCACTACAATTAAATAAATTAAATTTTCACTTAAAATCTGCATAGTTTTATTTAATATACTTAATTTCAATTTTTATATGTTAGATTTAAGTTAATAACTCCATAGGTACACCAGAAAACGTAATTTAACGTTCTAGGGTTAAAATATTTCAATTTCCGCTCAGATTTAAAAATTGACCATCTTCCCACTATAGTTAAATAAATGAAATTTTCACTTAAAATCTGCATGGTTTTATTTAATATACTTAATTCCAATTTTTATATGTTAGATTTAAGTTAATAACCCCATAGGTACACCAGAAAACGTAATTTAACGTTCTAGGGGTAAAATATATCAATTTCCGCTCAGATTTAATAATTGACACTTTTCCCACAACAATTAAATAAAAAAAATTTTCACTTTAAAACTAAAGAGTTTTTTTAAATATATTAAATTACAATTTTTAAATATTAGATTTAAGTTAATAACCCCATAGGTGCACCAGAAAACGTAATTTAACGTTCTAGGGGTAAAATATTTCAATTTCCGCTCAGATTTAAAAATTCACCATCTTCCCACTTTAGTTAAATAAATGAAATTTTCACTTAAAATCTGCATGGTTTTATTAAATATACTTAAATACAATTTTTATATTTTAGATTTAAGTTAATAACCCCATAGGTACACCAGAAAACGTAATTTAACGTTCTTGGGGTAAAATATTTCAATTTCTGCTCAGATTTAAAAATTGACCATTTCCCACTATAGTTAAATAAATGAAATTTTCACTTAAAATCTGCATGGTTTTATTAAATATACTTAAATACAATTTTTATATGTTAGATTTAAGTTAATAACCCCATTGGTACACCAGAAAACGTAATTTAACGTTCTAGGGGTAAAATATATCAATTTCCGCTCAGATTTAAAAATTCAACATCTTCCCACTTTAGTTAAATAAATGAAATTTTCACTTAAAATCTGCATGGTTTTATTAAATATACTTAAATACAATTTTTATATGTTAGATTTAAGTTAATAACCCCATAGGTACACCAGAAAACGTAATTTAACGTTCTTGGAGTAAAATATTTCAATTTCCGCTCAGATTTAAAAATTGACAATCTTCCCACTATAGTTAAATAAATGAAATTTTCACTTAAAATCTGCATGGATTTATTAAATATACTTAAATACAATTTTTATATGTTAGATTTAAGTTAATAACCCCATAGGTAAACCAGAAAACGTAATTTAACGTTCTAGGGGTAAAATATATCAATTTCCGCTCAGATTTAATAATTGACCCTTTTCCCACTACAATTAAATAAAAAAAATTTTCACTTTAAAACTAAAGAGTTTTTTTAAATATATTAAATTACAATTTTTATATGTTAGATTTAAGTTAATAACCCCATAGGTGCACCAGAAAACGTAATTTAACGTTCTAGGGGTAAAATATTTCAATTTCCGCTCAGATTTAAAAATTGACCATCTTCCCACTATAGTTAAATAAATGAAATTTTCACTTAAAATCTGCATGGTTTTATTAAATATACTTAAATACAATTTTTATATGTTAGATGTAAGTTAATAACCCCATAGGTGCACCAGAAAACGTAATTTAACGTTCTAGGGGTAAAATATTTCAATTTCAGCTCAGATTTAATAATTGACCCTTTTCCCACTACAATTAAATAAATTAAATTTTCACTTAAAATCTGCATAGTTTTATTTAATATACTTAATTTCAATTTTTATATGTTAGATTTAAGTTAATAACTCCATAGGTACACCAGAAAACGTAATTTAACGTTCTAGGGTTAAAATATTTCAATTTCCGCTCAGATTTAAAAATTGACCATCTTCCCACTATAGTTAAATAAATGAAATTTTCACTTAAAATCTGCATGGTATTATTTAATATACTTAATTCCAATTTTTATATGTTAGATTTAAGTTAATAACCCCATAGGTACACCAGAAAACGTAATTTAACGTTCTAGGGGTAAAATATATCAATTTCCGCTCAGATTTAATAATTGACACTTTTCCCACAACAATTAAATAAAAAAAATTTTCACTTTAAAACTAAAGAGTTTTTTTAAATATATTAAATTACAATTTTTAAATATTAGATTTAAGTTAATAACCCCATAGGTGCACCAGAAAACGTAATTTAACGTTCTAGGGGTAAAATATTTCAATTTCCGCTCAGATTTAAAAATTCACCATCTTCCCACTTTAGTTAAATAAATGAAATTTTCACTTAAAATCTGCATGGTTTTATTAAATATACTTAAATACAATTTTTATATTTTAGATTTAAGTTAATAACCCCATAGGTACACCAGAAAACGTAATTTAACGTTCTTGGGGTAAAATATTTCAATTTCTGCTCAGATTTAAAAATTGACCATTTCCCACTATAGTTAAATAAATGAAATTTTCACTTAAAATCTGCATGGTTTTATTAAATATACTTAAATACAATTTTTATATGTTAGATTTAAGTTAATAACCCCATTGGTACACCAGAAAACGTAATTTAACGTTCTAGGGGTAAAATATATCAATTTCCGCTCAGATTTAAAAATTCAACATCTTCCCACTTTAGTTAAATAAATGAAATTTTCACTTAAAATCTGCATGGTTTTATTAAATATACTTAAATACAATTTTTATATGTTAGATTTAAGTTAATAACCCCATAGGTACACCAGAAAACGTAATTTAACGTTCTTGGAGTAAAATATTTCAATTTCCGCTCAGATTTAAAAATTGACAATCTTCCCACTATAGTTAAATAAATGAAATTTTCACTTAAAATCTGCATGGATTTATTAAATATACTTAAATACAATTTTTATATGTTAGATTTAAGTTAATAACCCCATAGGTAAACCAGAAAACGTAATTTAACGTTCTAGGGGTAAAATATATCAATTTCCGCTCAGATTTAAAAATTCACTATCTTCCCACTTTAGTTAAATAAATGAAATTTTCACTTTAAAACTAATGAGTTTTTTTAAATATATTAAATTACAATTTTTAAATATTAGATTTAAATTAATAACCCAATAGGTGCACCAGAAAACGTAATTTAACGTTCTAGGGGTAAAATATTTCAATTTCCGCTCAGATTTAAAAATTGACCATCTTCCCACTACAGTTAAATAAATGAAATTTTCACTTAAAATCTGCATGGTTTTATTAAATATACTTAAATACAATTTTTATATGTTAGATTTAAGTTAATAACCCCATAGGTACACCAGAAAACGTAATTTAACGTTCTAGGGGTAAAATATATCAATTTCCGCTCAGATTGAATAATTGACCCTTTTCCCACTACAATTAAATAAAAAAAATTTTTACTTTAAAACTAAAGAGTTTTTTTAAATATATTAAATTACAATTTTTAAATATTAGATTTAAGTTAATAACCCCATAGGTGCACCAGAAAACGTAATTTAACGTTCTAGGGGTAAAATATATCAATTTCCGCTCAGATTTAATAATTGACCCTTTTCCCACTACAATTAAATAAAAAAAATTTTCACTTTAAAACTAAAGAGTTTTTTTAAATATATTAAATTACAATTTTTATATGTTAGATTTAAGTTAATAACCCCATAGGTGCACCAGAAAACGTAATTTAACGTTCTAGGGGTAAAATATTTCAATTTCCGCTCAGATTTAAAAATTGACCATCTTCCCACTATAGTTAAATAAATGAAATTTTCACTTAAAATCTGCATGGTTTTATTAAATATACTTAAATACAATTTTTATATGTTAGATTTAAGTTAATAACCCCATAGGTACACCAGAAAACGTAATTTAACGTTCTTGGAGTAAAATATTTCAATTTCCGCTCAGATTTAAAAATTGACCATCTTCCCACTACAATTAAATAAATTAAATTTTCACTTAAAATCTGCATAGTTTTATTTAATATACTTAATTACAATTTTTATATGTTAGATTTAAGTTAATAACTCCATAGGTACACCAGAAAACGTAATTTAACGTTCTAGGGTTAAAATATTTCAATTTCCGCTCAGATTTAAAAATGGACCATCTTCCCACTATAGTTAAATAAATGAAATTTTCACTTTAAAACTAAAGAGTTTTTTTAAATATATTAAATTACAATTTTTAAATATTCGATTTAAGTTAATAACCCCATAGGTGCACCAGAAAACGTAATTTAACGTTCTAGGGGTAAAATATTTCAATTTCCGCTCAGATTTAAAAATTCACCATCTTCCCACTTTAGTTAAATAAATGAAATTTTCACTTAAAATCTGCATGGTTATATTAAATATACTTAAATACAATTTTTATATGTTAGATTTAAGTTAATAACCCCATAGGTACACCAGAAAACGTAATTTAACGTTATAGGGGTAAAATATTTCAATTTCATCTCAGATTTAATAATTGACCCTTTTCCCACTACAATTCAATAAAAAAAATTTTCACTTTAAAACTAAAGAGTTTTTTTAAATATATTAAATTACAATTTTTAAATATTAGATTTAAGTTAATAACCCCATAGGTGCACCAGAAAACGTAATTTAACGTTCTAGGGGTAAAATATTTCAATTTCCGCTCAGATTTAATAATTGACCCTTTTCCCACTACAATTAAATAAATTAAATTTTCACTTAAAATCTGCATAGTTTTATTTAATATACTTAATTACAATTTTTATATGTTAGATTTAAGTTAATAACTCCATAGGTACACCAGAAAACGTAATTTAACGTTCTAGGGTTAAAATATTTCAATTTCCGCTCAGATTTAAAAATTGACCATCTTCCCACTATAGTTAAATAAATGAAATTTTCACTTAAAATCTGCATGGTTTTATTTAATATACTTAATTACAATTTTTATATGTTAGATTCAAGTTAATAACCCCATAGGTGCACCAGAAAACGTAATTTAACGTTCTAGGGGTAAAATATTTCAATTTCCGCTCAGATTTAAAAATTCACTATCTTCCCACTTTAGTTAAATAAATGAAATTTTCACTTTAAAACTAATGAGTTTTTTTAAATATATTAAATTACAATTTTTAAATATTAGATTTAAGTTAATAACCCCATAGGTGCACCAGAAAACGTAATTTAACGTTCTAGGGGTAAAATATTTCAATTTCCGCTCAGATTTAAAAATTCACCATCTTCCCACTTTAGTTAAATAAATGAAATTTTCACTTAAAATCTGCATGGTTTTATTAAATATACTTAAATACAATTTTTATATGTTAGATTTAAGTTAATAACTCCATAGGTACACCAGAAAACGTAATTTAACGTTCTAGGGGTAAAATATTTCAATTTCTGCTCAGATTTAAAAATTGACCATCTTCCCACTATAGTTAAATAAATGAAATTTTCACTTAAAATCTGCATGGTTTTATTAAATATACTTAAATACAATTTTTATATGTTAGATTTAAGTTAATAACTCCATAGGTGCACCAGAAAACGTAATTTAACGTTCTAGGGGTAAAATATTTCAATTTCCGCTCAGATTTAATAATTGACCCTTTTCCCACTACAATTAAATAAAAAAAATTTTCACTTTAAAACTAAAGAATTTTTTTAATTATATTAAATTACAATTTTTAAATATTAGATTTATGTAAATAACCCCATAGGTGCACCAGAAAACGTAATTTAACGTTCTAGGGGTAAAATATTTCAATTTCCGCTCAGATTTAAAAATTCACCATCTTCCCACTTTAGTTAAATAAATGAAATTTTCACTTTAAAACTAAAGAGTTGTTTTAAATATATTAAATTACAATTTTTAAATATTAGATTTAAGTTAATAACCCCATAGGTGCACCAGAAAACGTAATTTAACGTTCTAGGGGTAAAATATTTCAATTTCCGCTCAGATTTAAAAATTCACCATCTTCCCACTTTAGTTAAATAAATGAAATTTTCACTTAAAATCTGCATGGTTTTATTAAATATACTTAAATACAATTTTTATATGTTAGATTTAAGTTAATAACTCCATAGGTACACCAGAAAACGTAATTTAACGTTCTAGGGGTAAAATATTTCAAAAAATCAAAAAAAAAAAAAAGAACAAAAAGAAGCCCAAAAAAACAAATAAAAAAAAAAAAAAAGACAAAAATAAAAATAAAAACAAAAAAACAAACAAAAAACAGAAACTAAAATAAAAAAAAAAAAAAGAAAACAAACATAAAAAAAAAAGGAAAAAAAAAAACTAAAGAGAGATCACGAACACACACGACGATTGTTAATAATTGACCCTTTTCCCACTACAATTAAATAAAAAAATTTTCACTTTAAAACTAAAGAGTTTTTTTTAAATATATTAATTACAATTTTTTATATGTTAGATTTAAGTTAATAACCCCATAGGTGCACCAGAAAACGTAATTTAACGTTCTAGGGGTAAAATATTTCAATTTCCGCTCAGATTTAAAAATTGACCATCTTCCCACTATAGTTAAATAAATGAAATTTTCACTTAAAATCTGCATGGTTTTATTAAATATACTTAAATACAATTTTTATATGTTAGATTTAAGTTAATAACCCCCATAGGTACACCAGAAAACGTAATTTAACGTTCTTGGAGTAAAATATTTCAATTTCCGCTCAGATTTAAAAATTGACCATCTTCCCACTACAATTAAATAAATTAAATTTTCACTTAAAATCTGCATAGTTTTATTTAATATACTTAATTACAATTTTTATATGTTAGATTTAAGTTAATAACTCCATAGGTACACCAGAAAACGTAATTTAACGTTCTAGGGTTAAAATATTTCAATTTCCGCTCAGATTTAAAAATGGACCATCTTCCCACTATAGTTAAATAAATGAAATTTTCACTTTAAAACTAAAGAGTTTTTTTAAATATATTAAATTACAATTTTTAAATATTCGATTTAAGTTAATAACCCCATAGGTGCACCAGAAAACGTAATTTAACGTTCTAGGGGTAAAATATTTCAATTTCCGCTCAGATTTAAAAATTCACCATCTTCCCACTTTAGTTAAATAAATGAAATTTTCACTTAAAATCTGCATGGTTATATTAAATATACTTAAATACAATTTTTATATGTTAGATTTAAGTTAATAACCCCATAGGTACACCAGAAAACGTAATTTAACGTTATAGGGGTAAAATATTTCAATTTCATCTCAGATTTAATAATTGACCCTTTTCCCACTACAATTCAATAAAAAAAATTTTCACTTTAAAACTAAAGAGTTTTTTTAAATATATTAAATTACAATTTTTAAATATTAGATTTAAGTTAATAACCCCATAGGTGCACCAGAAAACGTAATTTAACGTTCTAGGGGTAAAATATTTCAATTTCCGCTCAGATTTAATAATTGACCCTTTTCCCACTACAATTAAATAAATTAAATTTTCACTTAAAATCTGCATAGTTTTATTTAATATACTTAATTACAATTTTTATATGTTAGATTTAAGTTAATAACTCCATAGGTACACCAGAAAACGTAATTTAACGTTCTAGGGTTAAAATATTTCAATTTCCGCTCAGATTTAAAAATTCACCATCTTCCCACTTTAGTTAAATAAATGAAATTTTCACTTAAAATCTGCATGGTTTTATTAAATATACTTAAATACAATTTTTATATGTTAGATTTAAGTTAATAACTCCATAGGTACACCAGAAAACGTAATTTAACGTTCTAGGGTTAAAATATTTCAATTTCCGCTCAGATTTAAAAATTGACCATCTTCCCACTATAGTTAAATAAATGAAATTTTCACTTAAAATCTGCATGGTTTTATTTAATATACTTAATTACAATTTTTATATGTTAGATTCAAGTTAATAACCCCATAGGTGCACCAGAAAACGTAATTTAACGTTCTAGGGGTAAAATATTTCAATTTCCGCTCAGATTTAAAAATTCACTATCTTCCCACTTTAGTTAAATAAATGAAATTTTCACTTTAAAACTAATGAGTTTTTTTAAATATATTAAATTACAATTTTTAAATATTAGATTTAAGTTAATAACCCCATAGGTGCACCAGAAAACGTAATTTAACGTTCTAGGGGTAAAATATTTCAATTTCCGCTCAGATTTAAAAATTCACCATCTTCCCACTTTAGTTAAATAAATGAAATTTTCACTTAAAATCTGCATGGTTTTATTAAATATACTTAAATACAATTTTTATATGTTAGATTTAAGTTAATAACTCCATAGGTACACCAGAAAACGTAATTTAACGTTCTAGGGGTAAAATATTTCAATTTCTGCTCAGATTTAAAATTGACCATCTTCCCACTATAGTTAAATAAATGAAATTTTCACTTAAAATCTGCATGGTTTTATTAATATACTTAAATACAATTTTTATATGTTAGATTTAAGTTAATAACTCCATAGGTGCACCAGAAAACGTAATTTAACGTTCTAGGGGTAAAATATTTCAATTTCCGCTCAGATTTAATAATTGACCCTTTTCCCACTACAATTAAATAAAAAAAATTTTCACTTTAAAACTAAAGAATTTTTTTAATTATATTAAATTACAATTTTTAAATATTAGATTTATGTAAATAACCCCATAGGTGCACCAGAAAACGTAATTTAACGTTCTAGGGGTAAAATATTTCAATTTCCGCTCAGATTTAAAAATTCACCATCTTCCCACTTTAGTTAAATAAATGAAATTTTCACTTTAAAACTAAAGAGTTGTTTTAAATATATTAAATTACAATTTTTAAATATTAGATTTAAGTTAATAACCCCATAGGTGCACCAGAAAACGTAATTTAACGTTCTAGGGGTAAAATATTTCAATTTCCGCTCAGATTTAAAAATTCACCATCTTCCCACTTTAGTTAAAATAAATGAAATTTTCACTTAAAATCTGCATGGTTTTATTAAATATACTTAAATACAATTTTTATATGTTAGATTTAAGTTAATAACTCCATAGGTACACCAGAAAACGTAATTTAACGTTCTAGGGGTAAAATATTTCAATTTCTGCTCAGATTTAAAAATTGACCATCTTCCCACTATAGTTAAATAAATGAAATTTTCACTTAAAATCTGCATGGTTTTATTAAATATACTTAAATACAATTTTTATATGTTAGATTTAAGTTAATAACTCCATAGGTGCACCAGAAAACGTAATTTAAACGTTCTAAGGGGTAAAATATTTCAATTTCCGCTCAGATTTAATAATTGACCCTTTTCCCACTACAATTAAATAAAAAAAATTTTCACTTTAAAACTAAAGAGTTTTTTTAAATATATTAAATTACAATTTTTATATGTTAGATTTAAGTTAATAACCCCATAGGTGCACCAGAAAACGTAATTTAACGTTCTAGGGGTAAAATATTTCAATTTCCGCTCAGATTTAAAAATTGACCATCTTCCCACTATAGTTAAATAAATGAAATTTTCACTTAAAATCTGCATGGTTTTATTAAATATACTTAAATACAATTTTTATATGTTAGATTTAAGTTAATAACCCCATAGGTACACCAGAAAACGTAATTTAACGTTCTTGGAGTAAAATATTTCAATTTCCGCTCAGATTTAAAAATTGACCATCTTCCCACTACAATTAAATAAATTAAATTTTCACTTAAAATCTGCATAGTTTTATTTAATATACTTAATTACAATTTTTATATGTTAGATTTAAGTTAATAACTCCATAGGTACACCAGAAAACGTAATTTAACGTTCTAGGGTTAAAATATTTCAATTTCCGCTCAGATTTAAAAATGGACCATCTTCCCACTATAGTTAAATAAATGAAATTTTCACTTTAAAACTAAAGAGTTTTTTTAAATATATTAAATTACAATTTTTAAATATTCGATTTAAGTTAATAACCCCATAGGTGCACCAGAAAACGTAATTTAACGTTCTAGGGGTAAAATATTTCAATTTCCGCTCAGATTTAAAAATTCACCATCTTCCCACTTTAGTTAAATAAATGAAATTTTCACTTAAAATCTGCATGGTTATATTAAATATACTTAAATACAATTTTTATATGTTAGATTTAAGTTAATAACCCCATAGGTACACCAGAAAACGTAATTTAACGTTATAGGGGTAAAATATTTCAATTTCATCTCAGATTTAATAATTGACCCTTTTCCCACTACAATTCAATAAAAAAAATTTTCACTTTAAAACTAAAGAGTTTTTTTAAATATATTAAATTACAATTTTTAAATATTAGATTTAAGTTAATAACCCCATAGGTGCACCAGAAAACGTAATTTAACGTTCTAGGGGTAAAATATTTCAATTTCCGCTCAGATTTAATAATTGACCCTTTTCCCACTACAATTAAATAAATTAAATTTTCACTTAAAATCTGCATAGTTTTATTTAATATACTTAATTACAATTTTTATATGTTAGATTTAAGTTAATAACTCCATAGGTACACCAGAAAACGTAATTTAACGTTCTAGGGTTAAAATATTTCAATTTCCGCTCAGATTTAAAAATTGACCATCTTCCCACTATAGTTAAATAAATGAAATTTTCACTTAAAATCTGCATGGTTTTATTTAATATACTTAATTACAATTTTTATATGTTAGATTCAAGTTAATAACCCCATAGGTGCACCAGAAAACGTAATTTAACGTTCTAGGGGTAAAATATTTCAATTTCCGCTCAGATTTAAAAATTCACCATCTTCCCACTTTAGTTAAATAAATGAAATTTTCACTTAAAATCTGCATGGTTTTATTAAATATACTTAAATACAATTTTTATATTTTAGATTTAAGTTAATAACCCCATAGGTACACCAGAAAACGTAATTTAACGTTCTTGGGGTAAAATATTTCAATTTCTGCTCAGATTTAAAAATTGACCATCTTCCCACTATAGTTAAATAAATGAAATTTTCACTTAAAATCTGCATGGTTTTATTAAATATACTTAAATACAATTTTTATATGTTAGATTTAAGTTAATAACCCCATTGGTACACCAGAAAACGTAATTTAACGTTCTAAGGGTAAAATATATCAATTTCCGCTCAGATTTAAAAATTCACCATCTTCCCACTATAGTTAAATAAATGAAATTTTCACTTAAAATCTGCATGGTTTTATTAAATATACTTAAATACAATTTTTTATATGTTAGATTTAAGTTAATAACTCCATAGGTACACCAGAAAACGTAATTTAACGTTCTAGGGGTAAAATATTTCAATTTCTGCTCAGATTTAAAAATTGACCATCTTCCCACTATAGTTAAATAAATGAAATTTTCACTTAAAATCTGCATGGTTTTATTAAATATACTTAAATACAATTTTTATATGTTAGATTTAAGTTAATAACTCCATAGGTGCACCAGAAAACGTAATTTAACGTTCTAGGGGTAAAATATTTCAATTTCCGCTCAGATTTAATAATTGACCCTTTTCCCACTACAATTAAATAAAAAAAATTTTCACTTTAAAACTAAAGATTTTTTTAATTATATTAAATTACAATTTTTAAATATTAGATTTATGTAAATAACCCCATAGGTGCACCAGAAAACGTAATTTAACGTTCTAGGGGTAAAATATTTCAATTTCCGCTCAGATTTAAAAATTCACCATCTTCCCACTTTAGTTAAATAAATGAAATTTTCACTTTAAAACTAAAGAGTTGTTTTAAATATATTAAATTACAATTTTTAAATATTAGATTTAAGTTAATAACCCCATAGGTGCACCAGAAAACGTAATTTAACGTTCTAGGGGTAAAATATTTCAATTTCCGCTCAGATTTAAAAATTCACCATCTTCCCACTTTAGTTAAATAAATGAAATTTTCACTTAAAATCTGCATGGTTTTATTAAATATACTTAAATACAATTTTTATATGTTAGATTTAAGTTAATAACTCCATAGGTACACCAGAAAACGTAATTTAACGTTCTAGGGGTAAAATATTTCAATTTCTGCTCAGATTAAAAATTGACCATCTTCCCACTAAAGTTAAATAAATGAAATTTTCACTTAAAATCTGCATGGTTTTATTAAATATACTTAAATACAATTTTTATATGTTAGATTTAAGTTAATAACTCCATAGGTGCACCAGAAAACGTAATTTAACGTTCTAGGGGTAAAATATTTCAATTTCCGCTCAGATTTAATAATTGACCCTTTTCCCACTACAATTAAATAAAAAAAATTTTCACTTTAAAACAAAAGAGTTTTTTTAAATATATTAAAATTACAATTTTTATATGTTAGATTTAAGTTAATAACCCCATAGGTGCACCAGAAAACGTAATTTAACGTTCTAGGGGTAAAATATTTCAATTTCCGCTCAGATTTAAAAATTGACCATCTTCCCACTATAGTTAAATAAATGAAATTTTCACTTAAAATCTGCATGGTTTTATTAAATATACTTAAATACAATTTTTATATGTTAGATTTAAGTTAATAACCCCATAGGTACACCAGAAAACGTAATTTAACGTTCTTGGAGTAAAATATTTCAATTTCCGCTCAGATTTAAAAATTGACCATCTTCCCACTACAATTAAATAAATTAAATTTTCACTTAAAATCTGCATAGTTTTATTTAATATACTTAATTACAATTTTTATATGTTAGATTTAAGTTAATAACTCCATAGGTACACCAGAAAACGTAATTTAACGTTCTAGGGTTAAAATATTTCAATTTCCGCTCAGATTTAAAAATGGACCATCTTCCCACTATAGTTAAATAAATGAAATTTTCACTTTAAAACTAAAGAGTTTTTTTAAATATATTAAATTACAATTTTTAAATATTCGATTTAAGTTAATAACCCCATAGGTGCACCAGAAAACGTAATTTAACGTTCTAGGGGTAAAATATTTCAATTTCCGCTCAGATTTAAAAATTCACCATCTTCCCACTTTAGTTAAATAAATGAAATTTTCACTTAAAATCTGCATGGTTATATTAAATATACTTAAATACAATTTTTATATGTTAGATTTAAGTTAATAACCCCATAGGTACACCAGAAAAACGTAATTTAACGTTATAGGGGTAAAATATTTCAATTTCATCTCAGATTTAATAATTGACCCTTTTCCCACTACAATTCAATAAAAAAAATTTTCACTTTAAAACTAAAGAGTTTTTTTAAATATATTAAATTACAATTTTTAAATATTAGATTTAAGTTAATAACCCCATAGGTGCACCAGAAAACGTAATTTAACGTTCTAGGGGTAAAATATTTCAATTTCCGCTCAGATTTAATAATTGACCCTTTTCCCACTACAATTAAATAAATTAAATTTTCACTTAAAATCTGCATAGTTTTATTTAATATACTTAATTACAATTTTTATATGTTAGATTTAAGTTAATAACTCCATAGGTACACCAGAAAACGTAATTTAACGTTCTAGGGTTAAAATATTTCAATTTCCGCTCAGATTTAAAAATTGACCATCTTCCCACTATAGTTAAATAAATGAAATTTTCACTTAAAATCTGCATGGTTTTATTTAATATACTTAATTACAATTTTTATATGTTAGATTTAAGTTAATAACCCCATAGGTGCACCAGAAAACGTAATTTAACGTTCTAGGGGTAAAATATTTCAATTTCCGCTCAGATTTAAAAATTTACTATCTTCCCACTTCAGTTAAATAAATGAAATTTTCACTTTAAAACTAATAAGGTTTTTTAAATATATTAAATTACAATTTTTAAATATTAGATTTAAGTTAATAACCCAATAGGTGCACCAGAAAACGTAATTTAACGTTCTAGGGGTAAAATATTTCAATTTCCGCTCAGATTTAAAAATTGACCATCTTCCCACTATAATTAAATAAATTAAATTTTCACTTAAAATCTGCATAGTTTTATTTCATATACTTAATTACAATTTTTAAATATTCGATTTAAGTTAATAACCCCATAGGTGCACCAGAAAACGTAATTTAACGTTCTAGGGGTAAAATATTTCAATTTCATCTCAGATTTAATAATTGACCCTTTTCCCACTACAATAAATAAAAAAAATTTTTACTTTAAAACTAAAGAGTTTTTTTAAATATATTAAATTACAATTTTTAAATATTAGATTTAAGTTAATAACTCCATAGGTACACCAGAAAACGTAATTTAACGTTCTAGGGTTAAAATATTTCAATTTCCGCTCAGATTTAAAAATTGACCATCTTCCCACTATAGTTAAATAAATGAAATTTTCACTTTAAATCTGCATGGTTTTATTTAATATACTTAATTACAATTTTTATATGTTAGATTTAAGTTAATAACCCCATAGGTGCACCAGAAAACGTAATTTAACGTTCTAGGGGTAAAATATTTCAATTTCCGCTCAGATTTAAAAATTCACCATCTTCCCACTTTAGTTAAATAAATGAAATTTTCACTTAAAATCTGCATGGTTTTATTAAATATACTTAAATACAATTTTTATATTTTAGATTTAAGTTAATAACCCCATAGGTACACCAGAAAACGTAATTTAACGTTCTTGGGGTAAAATATTTCAATTTCCGCTCAGATTTAATAATTGACCCTTTTCCCACTACAATTAAATAAATTAAATTTTCACTTAAATCTGCATAGTTTTATTTAATATACTTAAATACAATTTTTATATTTTAGATTTAAGTTAATAACCCCATAGGTACACCAGAAAACGTAATTTAACGTTCTTGGGGTAAAATATTTCAATTTCCGCTCAGATTTAATAATTGACCCTTTTCCCACTACAATTAAATAAATTAAATTTTCACTTAAAATCTGCATAGTTTTATTTAATATACTTAATTACAATTTTTATATGTTAAATTTAAGTTAATAACTCCATAGGTACACCAGAAAACGTAATTTAACGTTCTAGGGTTAAAATATTTCAATTTCCGCTCAGATTTAAAATTGACCATCTTCCCACTATAGTTAAATAAATGAAATTTTCACTTAAAATCTGCATGGTTTTATTTAATATACTTAATTACAATTTTTATATGTTAGATTTAAGTTAATAACCCCATAGGTGCACCAGAAAACGTAATTTAACGTTCTAGGGGTAAAATATTTCAATTTCCGCTCAGATTTAAAAATTTACTATCTTCCCACTTCAGTTAAATAAATGAAATTTTCACTTTAAAACTAATAAGGTTTTTTAAATATATTAAATTACAATTTTTAAATATTAGATTTAAGTTAATAACCCAATAGGTGCACCAGAAAACGTAATTTAACGTTCTAGGGGTAAAATATTTCAATTTCCGCTCAGATTTAAAAATTGACCATCTTCCCACTATAATTAAATAAATTAAATTTTCACGTAAAATCTGCATAGTTTTATTTCATATACTTAATTACAATTTTTAAATATTCGATTTAAGTTAATAACCCCATAGGTGCACCAGAAAACGTAATTTAACGTTCTAGGGGTAAAATATTTCAATTTCATCTCAGATTTAATAATTGACCCTTTTCCCACTACAATTAAATAAAAAAAATTTTTACTTTAAAACTAAAGAGTTTTTTTAAATATATTAAATTACAATTTTTAAATATTAGATTTAAGTTAATAACCCCATAGGTGCACCAGAAAACGTAATTTAACGTTCTAGGGGTAAAATATTTCAATTTCCGCTCATATTTAATAATTGACCCTTTTCCCACTACAATTAAATAAATTAAATTTTCACTTAAAATCTGCATAGTTTTATTTAATATACTTAATTACAATTTTTATATGTTAGATTTAAGTTAATAACTCCATAGGTACACCAGAAAACGTAATTTAACGTTCTAGGGTTAAAATATTTCAATTTCCGCTCAGATTTAAAAATTGACCATCTTCCCACTATAGTTAAATAAATGAAATTTTCACTTAAAATCTGCATGGTTTTATTTAATATACTTAATTACAATTTTTATATGTTAGATTTAAGTTAATAACCCCATAGGTGCACCAGAAAACGTAATTTAACGTTCTAGGGGTAAAATATTTCAATTTCCGCTCAGATTTAAAAATTCACCATCTTCCCACTTTAGTTAAATAAATGAAATTTTCACTTAAAATCTGCATGGTTATATTAAATATACTTAAATACAATTTTATATGTTAGATTTAAGTTAATAACCCCATAGGTACACCAGAAAACGTAATTTAACGTTATAGGGGTAAAATATTTCAATTTCATCTCAGATTTAATAATTGACCCTTTTCCCACTACAATTAAATAAAAAAAATTTTCACTTTAAAACTAAAGAGTTTTTTTTAAATATATTAAATTACAATTTTTAAATATTAGATTTAAGTTAATAACCCCATAGGTGCACCAGAAAACGTAATTTAACGTTCTAGGGGTAAAATATTTCAATTTCCGCTCAGATTTAATAATTGACCCTTTTCCCACTACAATTAAATAAATTAAATTTTCACTTAAAATCTGCATAGTTTTATTTAATATACTTAATTACAATTTTTATATGTTAGATTTAAGTTAATAACTCCATAGGTACACCAGAAAACGTAATTTAACGTTCTAGGGTTAAAATATTTCAATTTCCGCTCAGATTTAAAAATTGACCATCTTCCCACTATAGTTAAATAAATGAAATTTTCACTTAAAATCTGCATGGTTTTATTTAATATACTTAATTACAATTTTTATATGTTAGATTTAAGTTAATAACCCCATAGGTGCACCAGAAAACGTAATTTAACGTTCTAGGGGTAAAATATTTCAATTTCCGCTCAGATTTAATAATTGACCCTTTTCCCACTACAATTAAATAAATTAAATTTTCACTTAAAATCTGCATAGTTTTATTTAATATACTTAATTACAATTTTTATATGTTAGATTTAAGTTAATAACTCCATAGGTACACCAGAAAACGTAATTTAACGTTCTAGGGTTAAAATATTTCAATTTCCGCTCAGATTTAAAAATTCACTATCTTCCCACTTTAGTTAAATAAATGAAATTTTCACTTTAAAACTAATGAGTTTTTTTAAATATATTAAATTACAATTTTTAAATATTAGATTTAAGTTAATAACCCAATAGGTGCACCAGAAAACGTAATTTAACGTTCTAGGGGTAAAATATTTCAATTTCCGCTCAGATTTAAAAATTGATTATCTTCCCACTACAATTAAATAAATTAAATTTTCACTTAAAATCTGCATAGTTTTATTTAATATACTTAATTACAATTTTTAAATATTCGATTTAAGTTAATAACCCCATAGGTGCACCAGAAAACGTAATTTAACGTTCTAGGGGTAAAATATTTCAATTTCCGCTCAGATTTAAAAATTCACCATCTTCCCACTTTAGTTAAATAAATGAAATTTTCACTTAAAATCTGCATGGTTATATTAAATATACTTAACTACAAATTTTTTATGTTAGATTTAAGTTAATAACCCCATAGGTACACCAGAAAACGTAATTTAACGTTATAGGGGTAAAATATTTCAATTTCATCTCAGATTTAATAATTGACCCTTTTCCCACTACAATTAAATAAAAAAAATTTTCACTTTAAAACTAAAGAGTTTTTTTAAATATATTAAATTACAATTTTTAAATATTAGATTTAAGTTAATAACCCCATAGGTGCACCAGAAAACGTAATTTAACGTTCTAGGGGTAAAATATTTCAATTTCCGCTCAGATTTAATAATTGACCCTTTTCCCACTACAATTAAATAAATTAAAATTTTCACTTAAAATCTGCATAGTTTTATTTAATATACTTAATTACAATTTTTATATGTTAGATTTAAGTTAATAACTCCATAGGTACACCAGCAAACGTAATTTAACGTTCTAGGGTTAAAATATTTCAATTTCCGCTCAGATTTAAAAATTGACCATCTTCCCACTATAGTTAAATAAATGATATTTTCACTTAAAATCTGCATGGATTTATTAAATATACTTAAATACAATTTTTATATGTTAGATTTAAGTAATAACCCCATAGGTACACCAGAAAACGTAATTTAACGTTCTAGGGGTAAAATATATCAATTTCCGCTCAGATTTAATAATTGACCCTTTTCCCACTACAATTAAATAAAAAAAATTTTCACTTTAAAACTAAAGAGTTTTTTTAAATATATTAAATTACAATTTTTATATGTTAGATTTAAGTTAATAACCCCATAGGTGCACCAGAAAACGTAATTTAACGTTCTAGGGGTAAAATATTTCAATTTCCGCTCAGATTTAAAAATTGACCATCTTCCCACTACAATTAAATAAATTAAATTTTCACTTAAAATCTGCATAGTTTTATTTAATATACTTAATTACAATTTTTATATGTTAGATTTAAGTTAATAACTCCATAGGTACACCAGAAAACGTAATTTAACGTTCTAGGGTTAAAATATTTCAATTTCCGCTCAGATTTAAAAATTGACCATCTTCCCACTATAGTTAAATAAATGAAATTTTCACTTTAAAACTAAAGAGTTTTTTTAAATATATTAAATTACAATTTTTAAATATTAGATTTAAGTTAATAACCCCATAGGTGCACCAGAAAACGTAATTTAACGTTCTAGGGGTAAAATATTTCAATTTCCGCTCAGATTTAAAAATTCACCATCTTCCCACTTTAGTTAAATAAATGAAATTTTCACTTAAAATCTGCATGGTTTTATTAAATATATTAAATTACAATTTTTAAATATTAGATTTAAGTTAATAACCCCATAGGAGCACCAGAAAACGTAATTTAACGTTCTAGGGGTAAAATATATCAATTTCCGCTCAGATTTAATAATTGACCCTTTTCCCAATACAATAAAATAAAAAAAATTTTCACTTAAAATCAGCATAGTTTTATTTAATATACTTAATTACAATTTTTATATGTTAGATTTAAGTTAATAACTCCATAGGTACACCAGCAAACGTAATTAACGTTCTAGGGTTAAAATATTTCAATTTCCGCTCAGATTTAAAAATTGACCATCTTCCCACTATAGTTAAATAAATGAAATTTTCACTTAAAATCTGCATGGATTTATTAATTATACTTAAATACAATTTTTATATGTTAGATTTAAGTTAATAACCCCATAGGTACACCAGAAAACGTAATTTAACGTTCTAGGGGTAAAATATATCAATTTCCGCTCAGATTTAATAATTGACCCTTTTCCCACTACAATTAAATAAAAAAAATTTTCACTTTAAAACTAAAGAGTTTTTTTAAATATATTAAATTACAATTTTTAAATATTAGATTTAAGTTAATAACCCCATAGGTGCACCAGAAAACGTAATTTAACGTTCTAGGGGTAAAATATTTCAATTTCCGCTCAGATTTAAAAATTCACCATCTTCCCACTTTAGTTAAATAAATGAAATTTTCACTTAAAATCTGCATGGTTATATTAAATATACTTAAATACAATTTTTATATGTTAGATTTAAGTTAATAACCCCATAGGTACACCAGAAAACGTAATTTAACGTTATAGGGGTAAAATATTTCAATTTCATCTCAGATTTAATAATTGACCCTTTTCCCACTACAATTAAATAAAAAAAATTTTCACTTTAAAACTAAAGAGTTTTTTTAAATATATTAAATTACAATTTTTAAATATTAGATTTAAGTTAATAACCCCATAGGTGCACCAGAAAACGTAATTTAACGTTCTAGGGGTAAAATATTTCAATTTCCGCTCAGATTTAATAATTGACCCTTTTCCCACTACAATTAAATAAATTAAATTTTCACTTAAAATCTGCATAGTTTTATTTAATATACTTAATTACAATTTTTATATGTTAGATTTAAGTTAATAACTCCATAGGTACACCAGCAAACGTAATTTAAACGTTCTAGGGTTAAAATATTTCAATTTCCGCTCAGATTTAAAAATTGACTATCTTCCCACTATAGTTAAATAAATGATATTTTCACTTAAAATCTGCATGGATTTATTAAATATACTTAAATACAATTTTTATATGTTAGATTTAAGTTAATAACCCCATAGGTACACCAGAAAACGTAATTTAACGTTCTAGGGGTAAAATATATCAATTTCCGCTCAGATTTAATAATTGACCCTTTTCCCACTACAATTAAATAAAAAAAATTTTCACTTTAAAACTAAAGAGTTTTTTTAAATATATTAAATTACAATTTTTATATGTTAGATTTAAGTTAATAACCCCATAGGTGCACCAGAAAACGTAATTTAACGTTCTAGGGGTAAAATATTTCAATTTCCGCTCAGATTTAAAAATTGACCATCTTCCCACTATAGTTAAATAAATGAAATTTTCACTTAAAATCTGCATGGATTTATTAAATATACTTAAATACAATTTTTATATGTTAGATTTAAGTTAATAACCCCATAGGTACACCAGAAAACGTAATTTAACGTTCTAGGGGTAAAATATATCAATTTCCGCTCAGATTTAATAATTGACCCTTTTCCCACTACAATTAAATAAAAAAAATTTTCACTTTAAAACTAAAGAGTTTTTTTAAATATATTAAATTACAATTTTTATATGTTAGATTTAAGTTAATAACCCCATAGGTGCACCAGAAAACGTAATTTAACGTTCTAGGGGTAAAATATTTCAATTTCCGCTCAGATTTAAAAATTGACCATCTTCCCACTATAGTTAAATAAATGAAATTTTCACTTAAAATCTGCATAGTTTTATTTAATATACTTAATTACAATTTTTATATGTTAGATTTAAGTTAATAACTCCATAGGTACACCAGAAAACGTAATTTAACGTTCTAGGGTTAAAATATTTCAATTTCCGCTCAGATTTAAAAATTGACCATCTTCCCACTATAGTTAAATAAATGAAATTTTCACTTTAAAACTAAAGAGTTTTTTTAAATATATTAAATTACAATTTTTAAATATTAGATTTAAGTTAATAACCCCATAGGTGCACCAGAAAACGTAATTTAACGTTCTAGGGGTAAAATATTTCAATTTCCGCTCAGATTTAAAAATTCACCATCTTCCCACTTTAGTTAAATAAATGAAATTTTCACTTAAAATCTGCATGGTTATATTAAATATACTTAAATACAATTTTTATATGTTAGATTTAAGTTAATAACCCCATAGGTACACCAGAAAACGTAATTTAACGTTATAGGGGTAAAATATTTCAATTTCATCTCAGATTTAATAATTGACCCTTTTCCCACTACAATTAAATAAAAAAAATTTTCACTTTAAAACTAAAGAGTTTTTTTAAATATATTAAATTACAATTTTTAAATATTAGATTTAAGTTAATAACCCCATAGGTGCACCAGAAAACGTAATTTAACGTTCTAGGGGTAAAATATTTCAATTTCCGCTCAGATTTAAAAATTGACCCTTTTCCCACTACAATTAAATAAATTAAATTTTCACTTAAAATCTGCATAGTTTTATTTAATATACTTAATTACAATTTTTATATGTTAGATTTAAGTTAATAACTCCATAGGTACACCAGAAAACGTAATTTAACGTTCTAGGGTTAAAATATTTCAATTTCCGCTCAGATTTAAAAATTGACCATCTTCCCACTATAGTTAAATAAATGAAATTTTCACTTAAAATCTGCATGGTTTTATTTAATATACTTAATTACAATTTTTATATGTTAGATTTAAGTTAATAACCCCATAGGTGCACCAGAAAACGTAATTTAACGTTCTAGGGGTAAAATATTTCAATTTCCGCTCAGATTTAATAATTGACCCTTTTCCCACTACAATTAAATAAATTAAATTTTCACTTAAAATCTGCATAGTTTTATTTAATATACTTAATTACAATTTTTATATGTTAGATTTAAGTTAATAACTCCATAGGTACACCAGAAAACGTAATTTAACGTTCTAGGGTTAAAATATTTCAATTTCCGCTCAGATTTAAAAATTCACTATCTTCCCACTTTAGTTAAATAAATGAAATTTTCACTTTAAAACTAATGAGTTTTTTTAAATATATTAAATTACAATTTTTAAATATTAGATTTAAGTTAATAACCCAATAGGTGCACCAGAAAACGTAATTTAACGTTCTAGGGGTAAAATATTTCAATTTCCGCTCAGATTTAAAAATTGATTATCTTCCCACTACAATTAAATAAATTAAATTTTCACTTAAAATCTGCATAGTTTTATTTAATATACTTAATTACAAATTTTAAATATTCGATTTAAGTTAATAACCCCATAGGTGCACCAGAAA
>NW_026869996.1:6555825-6584648 GCF_020882245.1 Rhopalosiphum padi | reverse complement strand
TCCTAGAACGTTAAATTACGTTTTCTGGTGTACCTATGGAGTTATTAACTTAAATCTAAACATATAAAAATTGAAATTAAGTATATTAAATAAAACTATGCAGATTTTAAGTGAAAATTTAATTTATTTAATTGTAGTGGGAAAAGGGTGTCAATTATTAAATCTGAGCGGAAAATTGAAATATTTTACCCCTAGAACGTTAAATTACGTTTTCTGGTGCACCTATGGGGTGTATTAACTTAAATCTAATATTTAAAAATTGTAATTTATATATATTTAAAAAAAACTCTTTAGTTTTTAAAGTGAAAATTTTTTTTATTTAATTGTAGTGGGGAAAAGGGTCAATTTTTAAATCTGAGCGGAAATTGAAATATTTTACCCCAAGAACGTTTAATTACGTTTTCTGGTGTACCTATGGGCTTATTAACTTAAATCTAAAATATAAAAATTGTATTTAAGTATATTTAATAAAACCATGCAGATTTAAAGTGAAAATTTCATTTATTTAACTAAAGTGGGAAGATGGTGAATTTTTAAATCTGAGCGGAAATTGAAATATTTTACCCCCTAGAAACGTTAAATTACGTTTTCTGGTGCACTTATGGGGTTATTAACTTAAATCTAATATTTAAAAATTGTAATTTAATATAATTTAAAAAAACTCTTTAGTTTTAAAGTGAAAATTTTTTTTATTTAATTGTTGTGGGAAAAGTGGTCAATTATTAAATTCTGAGCGGAAATTGATATATTTTACCCCTAGAACGTTAAATTACGTTTTCTGGTGTACCTATGGGGTTATTAACTTAAATCTAAAATATTAAAAATTGTATTTAAGTATATTTAATAAAACCATGCAGATTTAAAGTGAAAATTTCATTTATTTAACTAAGTGGGAAGATGGTGAATTTTTTAAATCTGAGCGGAAATTGAAATATATTTACCCCTAGAACGTTAAATTACGTTTTCTGGTGCACTTATGGGGTTATTAACTTAAATCTAATATTTAAAAATTGTAATTTAATATATTTAAAAAAACTCTTTAGTTTTAAAGTGAAAAATTTTTTTTATTTAATTGTTGTGGGAGAAAGTGTCAATTATTAAATCTGAGCGGAAATTGATATATTTTACCCCTAGAACGTTAAATTACGTTTTCTGGTGTACCTATGGGGTTATTAACTTAAATCTAACATATAAAAATTGTATTTAAGTATATTTAATAAAACCATGCAGATTTTAAGTGAAAATTTCATTTATTTAACTATTGTGGGAAGATGGTCAATTTTTAAATCTGAGCGGAAATTGAAATATTTTACCCCAAGAACGTTAAATTACGTTTTCTGGTGTACCTATGGGCTTATTAACTTAAATCTAAAATATAAAAATTGTATTTAAGTTATATTTAATAAAACCATGCAGATTTAAAGTGAAAATTTCATTTATTTAACTAAAGTGGGGAAGATGGTGAATTTTTAAATCTGAGCGGAAATTGAAATATTTTACCCCTAGAACGTTTAAATTACGTTTTCTGGTGCACCTATGGGGTTATTAACTTAAATCTAATATTTAAAAATTGTAATTTAATATATTTAAAAAAAACTCTTTAGTTTTAAAGTGAAAAATTTTTTTTATTTAATTGTAGTGGGAAGATGGTCAATTTTTAAATCTGAGCGGAAATTGATATATTTTACCCCTAGAACGTTAAATTACGTTTTCTGGTGTACCTATGGGGTTATTAACTTAAATCTAACATATAAAAAATTGTATTTAAGTATATTTATAAAACCATGCAGATTTTAAGTGAAAATTTTCATTTATTTAACTATAGTGGGAAGATGGTCAATTTTTAAATCTGAGCGGGAAATTGAAATATTTTACCCCAAGAACGTTAAATTACGTTTTCTGGGTGTACCTATGGGCTTATTAACTTAAATCTAAAATATAAAAATTGTATTTATAAGTATATTTAATAAAACCATGCAGATTTAAAGTGAAAATTTAATTTATTTAATTGTAGTGGGAAAAGGGTCAATTATTAAATCTGAGCGGAAATTGAAATATTTTACCCCTAGAACGTTAAATTACGTTTTTCTGGTGCACCTATGGGGTTATTAACTTAAATCTAATATTTAAAAAATTGTAATTTAATATATTTAAAAAAACTCTTTAGTTTTAAGTGAAAATTTTTTTTATTTAATTGTAGTGGGAAAAGGGTCAATTATTAAATCTGAGATGAAATTGAAATATTTTACCCCTATAACGTTAAATTACGTTTTCTGGTGTACCTATGGGGGTTATTAACTTAAATCTAACATATAAAAATTGTATTTAAGTATATTTAATATAACCATGCAGATTTTAAGTGAAAATTTCATTTATTTAACTAAAGTGGGAAGATGGTGAATTTTTAAATCTGAGCGGAAATTGAAATATTTTACCCCTAGAACGTTAAATTACGTTTTTCTGGTGCACCTATGGGGTTATTAACTTAAATCGAATATTTAAAAAATTGTAATTTAATATATTTAAAAAAACTCTTTAGTTTTAAAGTGAAAATTTCATTTATTTAACTATAGTGGGAAGATGGTCAATTTTTAAATCTGAGCGGAAATTGAAATATTTTAACCCTAGAACGTTAAATTACGTTTTCTGGTGTACCTATGGAGTTATTTAACTTAAATCTAACATATAAAAATTGTAATTAAGTATATTAAATAAAACTATGCAGATTTTTAAGTGAAAATTTAATTTATTTTAATTGTAGTGGGAAGATGGTCAATTTTTAAATCTGAGCGGAAATTGAAATATTTTAAACCCTAGAACGTTAAATTACGTTTTCTGGTGCACCTATGGAGTTATTAACTTAAATCTAACATATAAAAATTGTAATTAAGTATATTAAATAAAACTATGCAGATTTTTAAGTGAAAATTTAATTTATTTAATTGTAGTGGGAAGATGGTCAATTTTTAAATTCTGAGCGGAAATTGATATATTTTACCCCTAGAACGTTAAATTACGTTTTCTGGTGTACCTATGGGGTTATTAACTTAAATCTAACATATAAAAATTGTATTTAAGTATATTTAATAAAACCATGCAGATTTTAAGTGAAAATTTCATTTATTTAACTATAGTGGGAAGATGGTCAATTTTTAAATCTGAGCAGAAATTGAAATATTTTTACCCCAAGAACGTTAAATTACGTTTTTCTGGTGTACCTATGGGCTTATTAACTTAAATCTAAAATATAAAAATTGTATTTAAGTATATTTAATAAAACCATGCAGATTTTAAGTGAAAATTTCATTTATTTAACTAAAGTGGGAAGATGGTGAATTTTTAAATCTGAGCGGAAATTGAAATATTTTTACCCCTAGAACGTTAAGATTACGTTTTCTGGTGCACCTATGGGGTTATTAACTTAAATCTAATATTTTAAAAATTGTAATTTTATATATTTAAAAAAAACTCTTTAGTTTTAAAGTGAAAATTTTTTTTTATTTAATTGTTGTGGGAAAAGTGTCAATTATTAAATCTGAGCGGAAATTTGATATATTTTACCCCTAGAACGTTAAATTACGTTTTCTGGTGTACCTATGGGGTTATTAACTTAAATCTAACATATAAAAATTGGAATTAAGTATATTAAATAAAACCATGCAGATTTTAAGTGAAAATTTCATTTATTTTACTATAGTGGAAGATGGTCAATTTTTAAATCTGAGCGGAAATTGAAATATTTTAACCCTAGAACGTTAAATTACGTTTTCTGGTGTACCTATGGAGTTATTAACTTAAATCTAACATATAAAAATTGAAATTAAGTATATTAAATAAAACTATGCAGATTTTAAGTGAAAATTTAATTTATTTAATTGTAGTGGGAAAAGGGTCAATTATTAAATCTGAGCGGAAATTGAAATATTTTACCCCTAGAACGTTAAATTACGTTTTCTGGTGCACCTATGGGGTTATTAACTTAAATCTAATATTTAAAAATTGTAATTTAATATATTTAAAAAAACTCTTTAGTTTTAAAGTGAAAATTTTTTTTATTTAATTGTAGTGGGAAAAAGGGTCAATTATTAAATCTGAGCGGAAATTGATATATTTTACCCCTAGAACGTTAAATTACGTTTTCTGGTGTACCTTTGGGGTTATTAACTTAAATCTAACATATAAAAATTGGAATTAAGTATATTAAAATAAAACCATGCAGATTTTAAGTGAAAATTTCATTTATTTAACTATAGTGGGAAGATGGTCAATTTTTAAATCTGAGCGGAAATTGAAATATTTTAACCCTAGAACGTTAAATTACGTTTTCTGGTGTACCTATGGAGTTATTAACTTAAATCTAACATATAAAAATTGAAATTAAGTATATTAAATAAAAACTATGCAGATTTTAAGTGAAAATTTAATTTATCTTAATTGTAGTGGGAAAAGGGTCAATTATTAAATCTGAGCAGAAATTGAAATATTTTACCCCTAGAACGTTAAATTACGTTTTCTGGTGCACCTATGGGGTTATTAACTTAAATCTAATATTTAAAAATTGTAATTTAATATATTTAAAAAAACTCTTTAGTTTTAAAGTGAAAATTTTTTTTTATTTAATTGTAGTGGGAAAAAGGGTCAATTATTAAATCTGAGATGAAATTGAAATATTTTACCCCTATAACGTTAAATTACGTTTTCTGGTGTACCTATGGGGTTATTAACTTAAATCTAACATATAAAAATTGTATTTAAGTATATTTAATATAACCATGCAGATTTTAAGTGAAAATTTCATTTATTTAACTAAAGTGGGAAGATGGTGAATTTTTAAATCTGAGCGGAAATTGAAATATTTTTTACCCCTAGAACGTTAAATTACGTTTTCTGGTGCACCTATGGGGGTTATTAACTTAAATCGAATATTTAAAAATTGTAATTTAATATATTTAAAAAAAACTCTTTAGTTTTAAAGTGAAAATTTCATTTATTTAACTATAGTGGGAAGATGGTCAATTTTTAAATCTGAGCGGAAATTGAAATATTTTAACCCTAGAACGTTAAATTACGTTTTTCTGGTGTACCTATGGAGTTATTAACTTAAATCTAACATATAAAAATTGTAATTAAGTATATTAAATAAAACTATGCAGATTTTAAGTGAAAATTTAATTTATTTAATTGTAGTGGGAAGATGGTCAATTTTTAAATCTGAGCGGAAATTGAAATATTTTAACCCTAGAACGTTTAAATTACGTTTTCTGGTGCACCTATGGGGTTATTAACTTAAATCTAACATATAAAAATTGTAATTAACTATATTTAATAAAACCATGCAGATTTTTAAGTGAAAATTTCATTTATTTAACTATAGTGGGAAGATGGTCAATTATTAAATCTGAGATGAAATTGAAATATTTTACCCCCTATAACGTTAAATTACGTTTTCTGGTGTACCTATGGGGTTATTAACTTAAATCTAACATATAAAAATTGTAATTAAGTATATTTAATAAAACCATGCAGATTTTAAGTGAAAATTTCATTTATTTAACTATAGTGGGAAGATGGTTCAATTATTAAATCTGAGATGAAATTGAAATATTTTACCCCTATAACGTTAAATTACGTTTTCTGTGTACCTATGGGGTTATTAACTTAAATCTAAAATATAAAAATTGTATTTAAGTATATTTAATAAAACCATGCAGATTTTAAGTGAAAATTTCATTTATTTAACTAAAGTGGGAAGATGGTGAATTTTTAAATCTGAGCGGAAATGAAATATTTTACCCCTAGAACGTTAAATTACGTTTTCTGGTGCACCTATGGGGTTATTAACTTAAATCTAATATTTAAAAATTGTAATTTTATATATTTAAAAAAACTCTTTAGTTTTAAAGTGAAAATTTTTTTTATTTAATTGTTGTGGGAAAAGTGTCAATTATTAAATCTGAGCGGAAATTGATATATTTTACCCCTAGAACGTTAAATTACGTTTTCTGGTGTACCTATGGGGTTTATTAACTTAAATCTAACATATATAAAATTGGAATTAAGTATATTAAATAAAACCATGCAGATTTTAAGTGAAAATTTCATTTATTTTACTATAGTGGGAAGATGGTCAATTTTTAAATCTGAGCGGAAATTGAAATATTTTAACCCTAGAACGTTAAATTACGTTTTCTGGGTGTACCTATGGAGTTTATTAACTTAAATCTAACATATAAAAATTGAAATTAAGTATATTAAATAAAACTATGCAGATTTTAAGTGAAAATTTTAATTTATTTAATTGTAGTGGGAAAAGGGTCAATTATTAAATCTGAGCGGAAATTGAAATATTTTACCCCTAGAACGTTAAATTACGTTTTCTGGTGCACCTATGGGGTTATTAACTTAAATCTAATATTTAAAAATTGTAATTTAATATATTTAAAAAAACTCTTTAGTTTTAAAGTGAAAATTTTTTTATTTAATTGTAGTGGGAAAAGGGTCAATTATTAAATCTGAGCGGAAATTGATATATTTTACCCCTAGAACGTTAAATTACGTTTTCTGGTGTACCTTTGGGGTTATTAACTTAAATCTAACATATAAAAATTGGAATTAAGTATATTAAATAAAACCATGCAGATTTTAAGTGAAAATTTCATTTATTTAACTATAGTGGGGAAGATGGTCAATTTTTAAATCTGAGCGGAAATTGAAATATTTTAACCCTAGAACGTTAAATTACGTTTTCTGGTGTACCTATGGAGTTATTAACTTAAATCTAACATATAAAAATTGAAATTAAGTATATTAAATAAAACTATGCAGATTTAAGTGAAAATTTAATTTATTTAATTGTAGTGGGGAAAAGGGTCAATTATTAAATCTGAGCAGAAATTGAAATATTTTACCCCTAGAACGTTAAATTACGTTTTCTGGTGCACCTATGGGGTTATTAACTTACATCTAATATTTAAAAATTGTAATTTAATATATTTAAAAAAAACTCTTTAGTTTTAAAGTGAAAATTTTTTTTATTTAATTGTAGTGGGAAAAGGGTCAATTATTAAATCTGAGATGAAATTGAAATATTTTACCCCTATAACGTTTAAATTACGTTTTCTGGTGTACCTATGGGGTTATTAACTTAAATCTAACATATAAAAATTGTATTTAAGTATATTTAATATAAACCATGCAGATTTTAAGTGAAAATTTCATTTATTTAACTAAAGTGGGAAGATGGTGAATTTTTAAATCTGAGCGGAAATTGAAATATTTTACCCCTAGAACGTTAAATTACGTTTTCTGGTGCACCTATGGGGTTATTAACTTAAATCGAATATTTAAAAATTGTAATTTAATATATTTAAAAAAACTCTTTTAGTTTTAAAGTGAAAATTTCATTTATTTAACTATAGTGGGAAGATGGTCAATTTTTTAAATCTGAGCGGAAATTGAAATATTTTAACCCTAGAACGTTTAAATTACGTTTTCTGGTGTACCTATGGAGTTATTAACTTAAATCTAACATATAAAAAATTGTAATTAAGTATATTAAATAAAACTATGCAGATTTTAAGTGAAAAATTTAATTTATTTAATTGTAGTGGGAAGATGGTCAATTTTTAAATCTGAGCGGAAATTGAAATATTTTAACCCTAGAACGTTAAATTACGTTTTCTGGTGCACCTATGGGGTTATTAACTTAAATCTAACATATAAAAATTGTAATTAACTATATTTAATAAAACCATGCAGATTTTTAAGTGAAAATTTCATTTATTTAACTATAGGTGGGAAGATGGTCAATTATTAAATCTGAGATGAAATTGAAATATTTTACCCCTATAACGTTAAATTACGTTTTCTGGTGTACCTATGGGGTTATTAACTTAAATCTAACATATAAAAATTGTAATTAAGTATATTTAATAAAACCATGCAGATTTTAAGTGAAAATTTCATTTATTTAACTATAGTGGGAAGATGGTCAATTATTAAATCTGAGATGAAATTGAAATATTTTACCCCTATAACGTTAAATTACGTTTTCTGGTGTACCTATGGGGTTATTAACTTAAATCTAACATATAAAAATTGTATTTAAGTATATTTAATATAACCATGCAGATTTTAAGTGAAAATTTCATTTATTTAACTAAAGTGGGAAGATTGGTGAATTTTTAAATCTGAGCGGAAATTGAAATTATTTTACCCCCTAGAACGTTAAATTACGTTTTCTGGTGCACCTATGGGGTTATTAACTTAAATCTAATATTTAAAAATTGTAATTTAATATATTTTAAAAAAACTCTTTAGTTTTAAAGTGAAAATTTTTTTTATTTAATTGTATTGGGAAAAGGGTCAATTATTAAATCTGAGCGGAAATTGATATATTTTACCCCTAGAACGTTAAATTACGTTTTCTGGTGTACCTATGGAGTTATTAACTTAAATCCTAACATATAAAAATTGTAATTAAGTATATTAAATAAAACCATGCAGATTTTAAGTGAAAATTTAATTTATTTAACTATAGTGGGAAGATGGTCAATTTTTTAATCTGAGCGGAAATTGAAATATTTTTACCCCTAGAACGTTAAATTACGTTTTCTGGTGCACCTATTGGGTTATTAACTTAAATCTAATATTTAAAAATTGTAATTTAATATATTTAAAAAAAACTCTTTAGTTTTAAAGTAAAAATTTTTTTTATTTTATTGTAGTGGGGAAAAGGGTCAATTATTCAATATGAGCGGAAATTGATATATTTTACCCCTAGAACGTTTAAATTACGTTTTCTGGTGTACCTATGGGGTTATTAACTTAAATCTAACATATAAAAATTGTAATTAAGTATATTTAATAAAACCATGCAGATTTTAAGTGAAAATTTCATTTATTTAACTATAGTGGGAAGATGGTCAATTATTTAATCAGAGATGAAATTGAAATATTTTACCCCTATAACGTTTAAATTACGTTTTCTGGTGTACCTATGGGGTTATTAACTTAAATCTAACATATAAAAATTGTAATTAAGTATATTTAATAAAAACCATGCAGATTTTAAGTGAAAATTTCATTTATTTAACTAAAGTGGGAAGATGGTGGAATTTTTAAATCTGAGCGGAAATTGAAATATTTTACCCCTAGAACGTTAAATTACGTTTTCTGGTGCACCTATGGGGTTATTAACTTAAATCTAATATTTAAAAATTGTAATTTTATATATTTAAAAAAAACTATTTAGTTTTAAAGTGAAAATTTTTTTTATTTAATTGTAGTGGGAAAAGGGTCAATTATTAAATCTGAGCGGAAATTGAAATATTTTACCCCTATAACGTTAAATTACGTTTTCTGGTGAACCTATGGGGTTATTAACTTAAATCTAACATATAAAAATTGTAATTAAGTATATTTAATAAAACCATGCAGATTTTAAGTGAAAATTTCATTTATTTAACTATAGTGGGAAGATGGTCAATTATTAAATTCAGAGATGAAATTGAAATATTTTACCCCTATAACGTTAAATTACGTTTTCTGGTGTACCTATGGGGTTATTAACTTAAATCTAACATATAAAAATTGTAATTAAGTATATTTAATAAAACCATGCAGATTTTAAGTGAAAATTTCATTTATTTAACTAAAGTGGGGAAGATGGTGAATTTTTAAATCTGAGCGGAAATTGAAATATTTTACCCCTAGAACGTTAAATTACGTTTTCTGGTGCACCTATGGGGTTATTAACTTAAATCTAATATTTAAAAAATTGTAATTTTATATATTTAAAAAAAACTATTTAGTTTTAAAGTGAAAATTTTTTTTTATTTAATTGTAGTGGGAAAAAGGGGTCAATTATTAAATCTGAGCGGAAATTGAAATATTTTACCCCTATAACGTTAAATTACGTTTTCTGGTGTACCTATGGGGTTATTAACTTAAATCTAACATATAAAAATTGTATTTAAGTATATTTAATAAAACCATGCAGATTTTAAGTGAAAATTTCATTTATTTAACTATAGTGGGAAGATGGTCAATTATTAAATCTGAGCGGAAATTGATATATTTTACCCCTAGAACGTTAAATTACGTTTTCTGGTGTACCTTTAGGGGTTATTAACTTAAATCTAACATATAAAAATTGGGAATTAAGTATATTAAATAAAACCATGCAGATTTTAAGTGAAAATTTCATTTATTTAACTAAAGTGGGGAAGATGGTGAATTTTTTAAATCTGAGCGGAAATTGAAATAATTTTACCCCCTAGAACGTTAAATTACGTTTTTCTGGTGTACCTATGGGGTTATTAACTTAAATCTAACATATAAAAATTGTAATTAAGTATATTTAATAAAACCATGCAGATTTTAAGTGAAAATTTCATTTATTTAACTATAGTGGGAAGATGGTCAATTATTTAATCAGAGATGAAATTGAAATATTTTACCCCTATAACGTTAAATTACGTTTTTCTGGTGTACCTATGGGGTTATTAACTTAAATCTAACATATAAAAATTGTAATTAAGTATATTTAATAAAACCATGCAGATTTTTAAGTGAAAATTTCATTTATTTAACTAAAGTGGGAAGATGGTGAATTTTTAAATCTGAGCGGAAATTGAAATATTTTACCCCTAGAACGTTAAATTACGTTTTCTGGTGCACCTATGGGGTTATTAACTTAAATCTAATATTTAAAAATTGTAATTTTATATATTTAAAAAAACTATTTTAGTTTTAAAGTGAAAATTTTTTTTATTTAATTGTAGTGGGAAAAGGGTCAATTATTAAATCTGAGCGGAAATTGAAATATTTTACCCCTATAACGTTAAATTACGTTTTCTGGTGTACCTATGGGGGTTATTAACTTAAATCTAACATATAAAAATTGTAATTAAGTATATTTAATAAAACCATGCAGATTTTAAGTGAAAATTTCATTTATTTAACTATAGTGGGAAGATGGTCAATTATTAAATCAGAGATGAAATTGAAATATTTTACCCCTATAACGTTAAATTACGTTTTCTGGTGTACCTATGGGGGTTATTAACTTAAATCTAACATATAAAAATTGTAATTAAGTATATTTAATTAAAACCATGCAGATTTTAAGTGAAAATTTCATTTTATTTAACTAAAGTGGGAAGATGGTGAATTTTTAAATCTGAGCGGAAATTGAAATATTTTACCCCTAGAACGTTAAATTACGTTTTTCTGGTGCACCTATGGGGTTATTAACTTAAATCTAATATTTAAAAATTGTAATTTTATATATTTAAAAAAACTATTTAGTTTTAAAGTGAAAATTTTTTTTATTTAATTGTAGTGGGAAAAGGGTCAATTATTAAATCTGAGCGGAAATTGAAATATTTTACCCCTATAACGTTAAATTACGTTTTCTGGTGTACCTATGGGGTTATTAACTTAAATCTAACATATAAAAATTGTATTTAAGTATATTTTAATAAAACCATGCAGATTTTAAGTGAAAATTTCATTTATTTAACTATAGTGGGAAGATGGTCAATTATTAAATCTGAGCGGAAATTGATATATTTTACCCCTAGAACGTTAAATTACGTTTTCTGGTGTACCTTTGGGGTTATTAACTTAAATCTAACATATAAAAATTGGAATAAGTATATTAAATAAAACAATGCAGATTTTTAAGTGAAAATTTCATTTATTTAACTATAGTGGGAAGATGGTCAATTTTTTAAATCTGAGCGGAAATTGAAATATTTTAACCCTAGAACGTTAAATTACGTTTTCTGGTGTACCTATGGAGTTATTAACTTAAATCTAACATATAAAAATTGAAATTAAGTATATTAAATAAAACTATGCAGATTTTAAGTGAAAATTTAATTTATTTAATTGTAGTGGGAAAAGGGTCAATTATTAAATCTGAGCAGAAATTGAAATATTTTACCCCTAGAACGTTTAAATTACGTTTTCTGGTGCACCTATGGGGTTATTAACTTAAATCTAATATTTAAAAATTGTAATTTAATATATTTAAAAAAACTCTTTAGTTTTAAAGTGAAAATTTTTTTTTATTTAATTGTAGTGGGAAAAGGGTCAATTATTAAATCTGAGATGAAATTGAAATATTTTACCCCTATAACGTTAAATTACGTTTTCTGGTGTACCCTATGGGGTTATTAACTTAAATCTAACATATAAAAATTGTATTTAAGTATATTTAATATAACCATGCAGATTTTAAGTGAAAATTTCATTTATTTAACTAAAGTGGGGAAGATGGTGAATTTTTAAATCTGAGCGGAAATTGAAATATTTTACCCCTAGAACGTTAAATTACGTTTTCTGGTGCACCTATGGGGTTATTAACTTAAATCGAATATTTAAAAATTGTAATTTAATATATTTAAAAAAACTCTTTAGTTTTAAAGTGAAAATTTCATTTATTTAACTATAGTGGGAAGATGGTCAATTTTTAAATCTGAGCGGAAATTGAAATATTTTAACCCTAGAACGTTAAATTACGTTTTCTGGTGTACCTATGGAGTTATTAACTTAAATCTAACATATAAAAATTGTAATTAAGTATATTAAATAAAAAACTATGCAGATTTTAAGTGAAAATTTAATTTATTTAATTGTAGTGGGAAGATGGTCAATTTTTAAATCTGAGCGGAAATTGGAAATATTTTAACCCTAGAACGTTAAATTACGTTTTCTGGTGCACCTATGGGGTTATTAACTTAAATCTAACATATAAAAATTGTAATTAACTATATTTAATAAAACCATGCAGATTTTAAGTGAAAATTTCATTTATTTAACTATAGTGGGAAGATGGTCAATTATTAAATCTGAGATGAAATTGAAATATTTTACCCCTATAACGTTAAATTACGTTTTTCTGGGTGTACCTATGGGGTTATTAACTTAAATCTAACATATAAAAATTGTAATTAAGTATATTTAATAAAACCATGCAGATTTTAAGTGAAAATTTCATTTATTTAACTATAGTGGGAAGATGGTCAATTATTAAATCTGAGATGAAATTGAAATATTTTACCCCTATAACGTTAAATTACGTTTTCTGGTGTACCTATGGGGTTATTAACTTAAATCTAACATATAAAAATTGTATTTAAGTATATTTAATATAACCATGCAGATTTTAAGTGAAAATTTCATTTATTTAACTAAAGTGGGAAGATGGTGAATTTTTAAATCTGAGCGGAAATTGAAATATTTTTACCCCTAGAACGTTAAATTACGTTTTCTGGTGCACCTATGGGGTTATTAACTTAAATCTAATATTTAAAAATTGTAATTTAATAAATTTAAAAAAAACTCTTTAGTTTTAAAGTGAAAATTTTTTTTATTTAATTGTATTGGGAAAAGGGTCAATTATTAAATCTGAGCGGAAATTGATATATTTTACCCCTAGAACGTTAAATTACGTTTTCTGGTGTACCTATGGAGTTATTAACTTAAATCTAACATATAAAAATTGTAATTAAGTATATTAAATAAAACCATGCAAGATTTTAAGTGAAAATTTAATTTATTTAACTATAGTGGGAAGATGGTCAATTTTTTAATCTGAGCGGAAATTGAAATATTTTTACCCCTAGAACGTTAAATTACGTTTTCTGGTGCACCTATTGGGTTATTAACTTAAATCTAATATTTAAAAATTGTAATTTAATATATTTAAAAAAAACTCTTTAGTTTTAAAGTAAAAATTTTTTTTATTTTATTGTAGTGGGAAAAGGGTCAATTATTCAATATGAGCGGAAATTGATATATTTTACCCCTAGAACGTTAAATTACGTTTTCTGGTGTACCTATGGGGTTATTAACTTAAATCTAACATATAAAAATTGTAATTAAGTATATTTAATAAAACCATGCAGATTTTAAGTGAAAAATTTCATTTATTTAACTATAGTGGGAAGATGGTCAATTATTAAATCAGAGATGAAATTGAAATATTTTACCCCTATAACGTTAAATTACGTTTTCTGGTGTACCTATGGGGTTATTAACTTAAATCTAACATATAAAAATTGTAATTAAGTATATTTAATAAAACCATGCAGATTTTAAGTGAAAATTTCATTTATTTAACTAAAGTGGGAAGATGGTGAATTTTTAAATCTGAGCGGAAATTGAAATATTTTACCCCTAGAACGTTAAATTACGTTTTCTGGTGCACCTATGGGGTTATTAACTTAAATCTAATATTTAAAAATTGTAATTTTATATATTTAAAAAAACTATTTAGTTTTAAAGTGAAAATTTTTTTTATTTAATTGTAGTGGGAAAAGGGTCAATTATTAAATCTGAGCGGAAATTGAAATATTTTACCCCTATAACGTTAAATTACGTTTTCTGGTGTACCTATGGGGTTATTAACTTAAATCTAACATATAAAAATTGTAATTAAGTATATTTAATAAAACCATGCAGATTTTAAGTGAAAATTTCATTTATTTAACTATAGTGGGAAGATGGTCAATTATTAAATCAGAGATGAAATTGAAATATTTTACCCCTATAACGTTAAATTACGTTTTCTGGTGTACCTATGGGGTTATTAACTTAAATCTAACATATAAAAATTGTAATTAAGTATATTTAATAAAACCATGCAGATTTTAAGTGAAAATTTCATTTATTTAACTAAAGTGGGAAGATGGTGAATTTTTAAATCTGAGCGGAAATTGAAATATTTTACCCCTAGAACGTTAAATTACGTTTTCTGGTGCACCTATGGGGTTATTAACTTAAATCTAATATTTAAAAATTGTAATTTTATATATTTAAAAAAACTATTTAGTTTTAAAGTGAAAATTTTTTTTATTTAATTGTAGTGGGAAAAGGGTCAATTATTAAATCTGAGCGGAAATTGAAATATTTTACCCCTATAACGTTAAATTACGTTTTCTGGTGTACCTATGGGGTTATTAACTTAAATCTAACATATAAAAATTGTATTTAAGTATATTTAATAAAACCATGCAGATTTTAAGTGAAAATTTCATTTATTTAACTATAGTGGGAAGATGGTCAATTTTTAAATCTGAGCGGAAATTGAAATATTTTACCCCTAGAACGTTAAATTACGTTTTCTGGTGCACCTATGGGGTTATTAACTTAAATCTAACATATAAAAATTGGTAATTAAGTATATTTAATAAAACCATGCAGATTTTAAGTGAAAATTTCATTTATTTAACTATAGTGGGGAGATGGTCAATTATTAAATCTGAGATGAAATTGAAATATTTTACCCCTATAACGTTAAATTACGTTTTCTGGTGTACCTATGGGGTTATTAACTTAAATCTAACATATAAAAATTGTAATTAAGTATATTTAATAAAACCATGCAGATTTTAAGTGAAAATTTCATTTATTTAACTATAGTGGGAAGATGGTCAATTATTAAATCTGAGATGAAATTGAAATATTTTACCCCTATAACGTTAAATTACGTTTTCTGGTGTACCTATGGGGTTTTTAACTTAAATCTAACATATAAAAATTGTATTTAAGTATATTTAATATAACCATGCAGATTTTAAGTGAAAATTTCATTTATTTAACTAAAGTGGGAAGATGGTGAATTTTTAAATCTGAGCGGAAATTGAAATATTTTACCCCTAGAACGTTAAATTACGTTTTCTGGTGCACCTATGGGGTTATTAACTTAAATCTAATATTTAAAAATTGTAATTTAATATATTTAAAAAAACTATTTAGTTTTAAAGTGAAAATTTTTTTTTATTTAATTGTAGTGGGAAAAGGGTCAATTATTAAATCTGAGCGGAAATTGAAATATTTTACCCCTATAACGTTAAATTACGTTTTCTGGTGTACCTATGGGGTTATTAACTTAAATCTAACATATAAAAATTGTATTTAAGTATATTTAATAAAAACCATGCAGATTTTAAGTGAAAATTTCATTTATTTAACTATAGTGGGAAGATGGTCAATTTTTAAATCTGAGCGGAAATTGAAATATTTTACCCCTAGAACGTTAAATTACGTTTTCTGGTGCACCTATGGGGTTATTAACTTAAATCTAACATATAAAAATTGTAATTAAGTATATTAAATAAAACCATGCAGATTTTAAGTGAAAATTTCATTTATTTAACTATAGTGGGAAGATGGTCAATTTTTAAATCTGAGCGGAAATTGAAATATTTTACCCCTAGAACGTTAAATTACGTTTTCTGGTGCACCTATGGGGTTATTAACTTAAATCTAATATTTAAAAATTGTAATTTAATTTATTTAAAAAAAACTCTTTAGTTTTAAAGTGAAAATTTTTTTTATTTAATTGTAGTGGGAAAAGGGTCAATTATTAAATCTGAGCGGAAATTGAAATATTTTACCCCTAGAACGTTAAATTACGTTTTCTGGTGCACCTATGGGGTTATTAACTTAAATCTAATATTTAAAAATTGTAATTTAATTTATTTAAAAAAACTCTTTAGTTTTAAAGTGAAAATTTTTTTTATTTAATTGTAGTGGGAAAAGGGTCAATTATTAAATCTAAGATGAAATTGAAATATTCCTCTATAACGTTAAATTACGTTTTCTGGTGTACCTATGGGGTTATTAACTTAAATCTAACATATAAAAATTGTATTTAAGTATATTTAATATAACCATGCAGATTTTAAGTGAAAATTTCATTTATTTAACTTAAGTGGGAAGATGGTGAATTTTTAAATCTGAGCGGAAATTGAAATATTTTACCCCTAGAACGTTAAATTACGTTTTCTGGTGCACCTATGGGGTTATTAACTTAAATCGAATATTTAAAAATTGTAATTAAATATATTTAAAAAAACTCTTTAGTTTTTAAGTGAAAATTTCATTTATTTAACTATAGTGGGAAGATGGTCAATTTTTAAATCTGAGCGGAAATTGAAATATTTTAACCCTAGAACGTTAAATTACGTTTTCTGGTGTACCTATGGGGTTATTAACTCTAATCTAACATATAAAAATTGTATTTAAGTATATTTTATAAAACCATGCAGATTTTAAGTGAAAATTTCATTTATTTAACTAAAGTGGGAAGTTGGTGAATTTTTAAATCTGAGCGGAAATTGAAATATTTTACCCCTAGAACGTTAAATTACGTTTTCTGGTGCACCTATGGGGTTATTAACTTAAATCTAATATTTAAAAATTGTAATTTAATATATTTAAAAAAACTCTTTAGTTTTAAAGTAAAAATTTTTTTTATTTAATTGTAGTGGGAAAAGGGTCAATTATTCAATCTGAGCGGAAATTGATATATTTTACCCCTAGAACGTTAAATTACGTTTTCTGGTGCACCTATGGGGTTATTAACTTAAATCTAATATTTAAAAATTGTAATTTAATATATTTAAAAAAACTCTTTAGTTTTAAAGTAAAAATTTTTTTTATTTAATTGTAGTGGGAAAAGGGTCAATTATTCAATCTGAGCGGAAATTGAAATATTTTAACCCTAGAACGTTAAATTACGTTTTCTGGTGTACCTATGGAGTTATTAACTTAAATCTAACATATAAAAATTGTAATTAAGTATATTAAATAAAACTATGCAGATTTTAAGTGAAAATTTAATTTATTTAATTGTAGTGGGAAGATGGTCAATTTTTAAATCTGAGCGGAAATTGAAATATTTTAACCCTAGAACGTTAAATTACGTTTTCTGGTGTACCTATGGAGTTATTAACTTAAATCTAACATATAAAAATTGTAATTAAGTATATTAAATAAAACTATGCAGATTTTAAGAGAAAATTTAATTTATTTAATTGTAGTGGGAAAAGGGTCAATTATTAAATCTGAGCGGAAATTGAAATATTTTACCCCTAGAACGTTAAATTACGTTTTCTGGTGCACCTATGGGGTTATTAACTTAAATCTAATATTTAAAAATTGTAATTTAATATATTTAAAAAAACTATGCAGATTTTAAGTGAAAATTTAATTTATTTAATTGTAGTGGGAAGATGGTCAATTTTTAAATCTGAGCGGAAATTGAAATATTTTAACCCTAGAACGTTAAATTACGTTTTCTGGTGTACCTATGGAGTTATTAACTTAAATCTAACATATAAAAATTGTAATTAAGTATATTAAATAAAACTATGCAGATTTTAAGAGAAAATTTAATTTATTTAATTGTAGTGGGAAAAGGGTCAATTATTAAATCTGAGCGGAAATTGAAATATTTTACCCCTAGAACGTTAAATTACGTTTTCTGGTGCACCTATGGGGTTATTAACTTAAATCTAATATTTAAAAATTGTAATTTTATATATTTAAAAAAACTATTTAGTTTTAAAGTGAAAATTTAATTTATTTAATTGTCGTGGGAAAAGGGTCAATTATTAAATCTGAGCGGAAATTGAAATATTTTACCCCTAGAACGTTAAATTACGTTTTCTGGTGTACCTATGATGTTATTAACTTAAATCTAACATATAAAAATTGTATTTAAGTATATTTAATAAAACCATGCAGATTTTAAGTGAAAATTTCATTTATTTAACTAAAGTGGGAAGATGGTGAATTTTTAAATCTGAGCGGAAATTGAAATATTTTACCCCTAGAACGTTAAATTACGTTTTCTGGTGCACCTATGGGGTTATTAACTTAAATCTAATATTTAAAAAATTGTAATTTAATATATTTAAAAAAACTCTTTAGTTTTAAAGTGAAAATTTTTTTTATTTAATTGTATTGGGAAAAGGGTCAATTATTAAATCTGAGCGGAAATTGATATATTTTACCCCTAGAACGTTAAATTACGTTTTCTGGTGTACCTATGGGGTTATTAACTTAAATCTAACATATAAAAATTGTAATTAAGTATATTTAATAAAACCATGCAGATTTTAAGTGAAAATTTCATTTATTTAACTAAAGTGGGAAGATGGTGAATTTTTAAATCTGAGCGGAAATTGAAATATTTTACCCCTAGAACGTTAAATTACGTTTTCTGGTGCACCTATGGGGTTATTAACTTAAATCTAACATATAAAAATTGTAATTAAGTATATTAAATAAAACTATGCAGATTTTAAGAGAAAATTTAATTTATTTAATTGTAGTGGGAAAAGGGTCAATTATTAAATCTGAGCGGAAATTAAAATATTTTACCCCTAGAACGTTAAATTACGTTTTCTGGTGCACCTATGGGGTTATTAACTTAAATCTAATATTTAAAAATTGTAATTTAATATATTTAAAAAAACTATTTAGTTTTAAAGTGAAAATTTTTTTTATTTAATTGTAGTGGGAAAAGGGGTCAATTATTAAATCTGAGCGGAAATTGAAATATTTTACCCCTATAACGTTAAATTACGTTTTTCTGGTGTACCTATGGGGTTATTAACTTAAATCTAACATATAAAAATTGTATTTAAGTATATTTAATATAATCATGCAGATATTAAGTGAAAATTTCATTTATTTAACTAAAGTGGGAAGATGGTGAATTTTTAAATCTGAGCGGAAATTGAAATATTTTACCCCTAGAACGTTAAATTACGTTTTCTGGTGCACCTATGGGGTTATTAACTTAAATCTAATATTTAAAAATTGTAATTTAATATATTTAAAAAAACTCTTTAGTTTTAAAGTGAAAATTTTTTTTATTTAATTGTATTGGGAAAAGGGTCAATTATTAAATCTGAGCGGAAATTGATATATTTTACCCCTAGAACGTTAAATTACGTTTTCTGGTGTACCTATGGAGTTATTAACTTAAATCTAACATATAAAAATTGTAATTAAGTATATTAAATAAAACTATGCAGATTTTAAGTGAAAATTTAATTTATTTAATTGTCGTGGGAAAAGGGTCAATTATTAAATCTGAGCGGAAATTGAAATATTTTACCCCTAGAACGTTAAATTACGTTTTCTGGTGTACCTATGATGTTATTAACTTAAATCTAACATATAAAAATTGTATTTAAGTATATTTAATATAACCATGCAGATATTAAGTGAAAATTTAATTTATTTAATTGTAGTGGGAAGATGGTCAATTTTTAAATCTGAGCGGAAATTGAAATATTTTAACCCTAGAACGTTAAATTACGTTTTCTGGTGTACCTATGGAGTTATTAACTTAAATCTAACATATAAAAATTGTAATTAAGTATATTAAATAAAACTATGCAGATTTTAAGAGAAAATGTAATTTATTTAATTGTAGTGGGAAAAGGGTCAATTATTAAATCTGAGCGGAAATTGAAATATTTTACCCCTAGAACGTTAAATTACGTTTTCTGGTGCACCTATGGGGTTATTAACTTAAATCTAATATTTAAAAATTGTAATTTAATATATTTAAAAAAACTCTTTAGTTTTAAAGTAAAAATTTTTTTTATTTAATTGTAGTGGGAAAAGGGTCAATTATTAAATCTGAGCGGAAATTGATATATTTTACCCCTAGAACGTTAAATTACGTTTTCTGGTGTACCTATGGGGTTATTAACTTAAATCTAACATATAAAAATTGTAATTAAGTATATTTAATAAAACCATGCAGATTTTAAGTGAAAATTTCATTTATTTAACTAAAGTGGGAAGATGGTGAATTTTTAAATCTGAGCGGAAATTGAAATATTTTACCCCTAGAACGTTAAATTACGTTTTCTGGTGCACCTATGGGGTTATTAACTTAAATCTAACATATAAAAATTGTAATTAAGTATATTAAATAAAACTATGCAGATTTTAAGAGAAAATTTAATTTATTTAATTGTAGTGGGAAAAGGGTCAATTATTAAATCTGAGCGGAAATTAAAATATTTTACCCCTAGAACGTTAAATTACGTTTTCTGGTGCACCTATGGGGTTATTAACTTAAATCTAATATTTAAAAATTGTAATTTAATATATTTAAAAAAACTATTTAGTTTTAAAGTGAAAATTTTTTTTATTTAATTGTAGTGGGAAAAGGGTCAATTATTAAATCTGAGCGGAAATTGAAATATTTTACCCCTATAACGTTAAATTACGTTTTCTGGTGTACCTATGGGGTTATTAACTTAAATCTAACATATAAAAATTGTATTTAAGTATATTTAATATAATCATGCAGATATTAAGTGAAAATTTCATTTATTTAACTAAAGTGGGAAGATGGTGAATTTTTTAAATCTGAGCGGAAATTGAAATATTTTACCCCTAGAACGTTAAATTACGTTTTCTGGTGCACCTATGGGGTTATTAACTTAAATCTAATATTTAAAAATTGTAATTTAATATATTTAAAAAAACTCTTTAGTTTTAAAGTGAAAATTTTTTTTATTTAATTGTATTGGGAAAAGGGGTCAATTATTAAATCTGAGCGGAAATTGATATATTTTACCCCTAGAACGTTAAATTACGTTTTCTGGTGTACCTATGGAGTTATTAACTTAAATCTAACATATAATAACATATAAAAATTGTAATTAAGTATATTAAATAAAACTATGCAGATTTTAAGTGAAAATTTAATTTATTTAATTGTCGTGGGAAAAGGGTCAATTATTAAATCTGAGCGGAAATTGAAATATTTTACCCCTAGAAACGTTAAATTACGTTTTCTGGTGTACCTATGATGTTATTAACTTAAATCTAACATATAAAAATTGTATTTAAGTATATTTAATATAACCATGCAGATATTAAGTGAAAATTTAATTTATTTAATTGTAGTGGGAAGATGGTCAATTTTTAAATCTGAGCGGAAATTGAAATATTTTTAACCCTAGAACGTTAAATTACGTTTTCTGGTGTACCTATGGAGTTATTAACTTAAATCTAACATATAAAAAATTGTAATTAAGTATATTAAATAAAACTATGCAGATTTTAAGAGAAAATGTAATTTATTTAATTGTAGTGGGAAAAGGGTCAATTATTAAATCTGAGCGGAAATTGAAATATTTTACCCCTAGAACGTTAAATTACGTTTTCTGGTGCACCTATGGGGTTATTAACTTAAATCTAATATTTAAAAATTGTAATTTAATATATTTAAAAAAACTCTTTAGTTTTAAAGTAAAAATTTTTTTTATTTAATTGTAGTGGGAAAAGGGGTCAATTATTAAATCTGAGCGGAAATTGAAATATTTTACCCCTATAACGTTAAATTACGTTTTCTGGTGTACCTATGGGGTTATTAACTTAAATCTAACATATAAAAATTGTATTTAAGTATATTTAATATAACCATGCAGATATTAAGTGAAAATTTCATTTATTTAACTAAAGTGGGAAGATGGGTGAATTTTTAAATCTGAGCGGAAATTGAAATATTTTACCCCTAGAACGTTAAATTACGTTTTCTGGGTGCACCTATGGGGTTATTAACTTAAATCTAATATTTAAAAATTGTAATTTAATATATTTAAAAAAACTCTTTAGTTTTAAAGTGAAAATTTTTTTTATTTAATTGTATTGGGAAAAAGGGTCAATTTATTAAATCTGAGCGGAAATTGATATAATTTTACCCCCTAGAACGTTAAATTACGTTTTCTGGTGTACCTATGGAGTTATTAACTTAAATCTAACATATAAAAATTGTAATTAAGTATATTAAATAAAACTATGCAGATTTTAAGTGAAAATTTTATTTATTTAATTGTCGTGGGAAAAGGGTCAATTATTAAATCTGAGCGGAAATTGAAATATTTTACCCCTAGAACGTTAAATTACGTTTTCTGGTGTACCTATGATGTTATTAAACTTAAATCTAACATATAAAAATTGTATTTAAGTATATTTAATAAAACCATGCAGATATTAAGTGAAAATTTAATTTATTTAATTGTAGTGGGAAGATGGTCAATTTTTAAATCTGAGCGGAAATTGAAATATTTTAACCCTAGAACGTTAAATTACGTTTTCTGGTGTACCTATGGAGTTATTAACTTAAATCTAACATATAAAAATTGTAATTAAGTATATTAAATAAAAACTATGCAGATTTTAAGAGAAAATGTAATTTATTTAATTGCGTAGTGGGAAAAGGGTCCAATTATTAAATCTGAGCGGAAATTGAAATATTTTACCCCTAGAACGTTAAATTACGTTTTCTGGTGCACCTATGGGGTTATTAACTTAAATCTAATATTTAAAAATTGTAATTTAATATATTTAAAAAAACTCTTTAGTTTTAAAGTAAAAATTTTTTTTATTTAATTGTAGTGGGAAAAGGGTCAATTATTAAAATCTGAGCGGAAATTGAAAATATTTTACCCCTATAACGTTAAATTACGTTTTCTGGTGTACCTATGGGGTTATTAACTTAAATCTAACATATAAAAATTGTATTTAAGTATATTTAATATAACCATGCAGATATTAAGTGAAAATTTCATTTTATTTAACTAAAGTGGGAAGATGGTGAATTTTTAAATCTGAGCGGAAATTGAAATAATTTTACCCCTAGAACGTTAAATTACGTTTTCTGGTGCACCTATGGGGTTATTAACTTAAATCTAATATTTAAAAATTGTAATTAAGTATATTAAATAAAACTATGCAGATTTTAAGAGAAAATGTAATTTATTTAATTGTAGTGGGAAAAGGGTCAATTATTAAATCTGTGCGGAAATTGAAATATTTTACCCCTAGAACGTTAAATTACGTTTTCCTGGTGCACCTATGGGGTTATTAACTTAAATCTAATATTTAAAAATTGTAATTTAATATATTTAAAAAAACTCTTTAGTTTTAAAGTAAAAATTTTTTTTATTTAATTGTAGTGGGAAAAGGGTCAATTATTAAATCTGAGCGGAAATTGAAATATTTTACCCCTATAACGTTAAATTACGTTTTCTGGTGTACCTATGGGGTATTAACTTAAATCTAACATATAAAAATTGTATTTAAGTATATTTAATATAACCATGCAGATATTAAGTGAAAATTTCATTTATTTAACTAAAGTGGGAAGATGGTGAATTTTTAAATCTGAGCGGAAATTGAAATATTTTACCCCTAGAACGTTAAATTACGTTTTCTGGTGCACCTATGGGGTTATTAACTTAAATCTAATATTTAAAAATTGTAATTTAATATATTTAAAAAAACTCTTTAGTTTTAAAGTGAAAATTTTTTTTATTTAATTGTATTGGGAAAAGGGTCAATTATTAAATCTGAGCGGAAATTGAAATATTTTAAACCCTAGAACGTTAAATTACGTTTTCTGGTGTACCTATGGAGTTATTAACTTAAATCTAACATATAAAAATTGTAATTAAGTATATTAAATAAAACTATGCAGATTTTAAAGTGAAAATTTAATTTATTTAATTGTAGTGGGAAAAATATTTTACCCCTAGAACGTTAAATTACGTTTTCTGGTGCACCTATGGGGTTATTAACTTAAATCTAATATTTAAAAATTGTAATTTAATATATTTAAAAAAACTCTTTAGTTTTAAAGTGAAAATTTTTTTTATTTAATTGTAGTAGGAAAAGGGTCAATTATTAAATCTGAGATGAAATTGAAATATTTTACCCCTATAACGTTAAATTACGTTTTCTGGTGTACCTATGGGGTTATTAACTTAAATCTAACATATAAAAATTGTATTTAAGTATATTTAATATAACCATGCAGATTTTAAGTGAAAATTTCATTTATTTAACTAAAGTGGGAAGATGGTGAATTTTTAAATCTGACCGGAGATTGAAATATTTTACCCCTAGAACGTTAAATTACGTTTTCTGGTGCACCTATGGGGTTATTAACTTAAATCGAATATTTAAAAATTGTAATTTAATATATTTAAAAAAACTCTTTAGTTTTAAAGTGAAAATTTCATTTATTTAACTATAGTGGGAAGATGGTCAATTTTTAAATCAGAGCGGAAATTGAAATATTTTAACCCTAGAACGTTAAATTACGTTTTCTGGTGTACCTATGGAGTTATTAACTTAAATCTAACATATAAAAATTGTAATTAAGTATATTAAATAAAACTATGCAGATTTTAAGTGAAAATTTAATTTATTTAATTGTAGTGGGAAGATGGTCAATTTTTAAATCTGAGCGGAAATTGAAATATTTTAACCCTAGAACGTTAAATTACGTTTTCTGGTGTACCTATGGAGTTATTAACTTAAATCTAACATATAAAAATTGTAATTAAGTATATTAAATAAAACTATGCAGATTTTAAGAGAAAATTTAATTTATTTAATTGTAGTGGGAAAAGGGTCAATTATTAAATCTGAGCGGAAATTGAAATATTTTACCCCTAGAACGTTAAATTACGTTTTCTGGTGCACCTATGGGGTTATTAACTTAAATCTAATATTTAAAAATTGTAATTTAATATATTTAAAAAAACTATTTAGTTTTAAAGTAAAAATTTTTTTTATTTAATTGTAGTAGGAAAAGGGTCAATTATTAAATCTGAGATGAAATTGAAATATTTTACCCCTATAACGTTAAATTACGTTTTCTGGTGTACCTATGGGGTTATTAACTTAAATCTAACATATAAAAATTGTATTTAAGTATATTTAATATAACCATGCAGATTTTAAGTGAAAATTTCATTTATTTAACTAAAGTGGGAAGATGGTGAATTTTTAAATCTGACCGGAGATTGAAATATTTTACCCCTAGAACGTTAAATTACGTTTTCTGGTGCACCTATGGGGTTATTAACTTAAATCGAATATTTAAAAATTGTAATTTAATATATTTAAAAAAACTCTTTAGTTTTAAAGTGAAAATTTCATTTATTTAACTATAGTGGGAAGATGGTCAATTTTTAAATCAGAGCGGAAATTGAAATATTTTAACCCTAGAACGTTAAATTACGTTTTCTGGTGTACCTATGGAGTTATTAACTTAAATCTAACATATAAAAATTGTAATTAAGTATATTAAATAAAACTATGCAGATTTTAAGTGAAAATTTAATTTATTTAATTGTAGTGGGAAGATGGTCAATTTTTAAATCTGAGCGGAAATTGAAATATTTTAACCCTAGAACGTTAAATTACGTTTTCTGGTGTACCTATGGAGTTATTAACTTAAATCTAACATATAAAAATTGTAATTAAGTATATTAAATAAAACTATGCAGATTTTAAGAGAAAATTTAATTTATTTAATTGTAGTGGGAAAAGGGTCAATTATTAAATCTGAGCGGAAATTGAAATATTTTACCCCTAGAACGTTAAATTACGTTTTCTGGTGCACCTATGGGGTTATTAACTTAAATCTAATATTTAAAAATTGTAATTTAATATATTTAAAAAAACTATTTAGTTTTAAAGTAAAAATTTTTTTTATTTAATTGTAGTGGGAAAAGGGTCAATTATTAAATCTGAGCGGAAATTGATATATTTTACCCCTAGAACGTTAAATTACGTTTTCTGGTGTACCTATGGGGTTATTAACTTAAATCTAACATATAAAAATTTTAATTAAGTATATTTAATAAAACCATGCAGATTTTAAGTGAAAATTTCATTTATTTAACTAAAGTGGGAAGATGGTGAATTTTTAAATCTGAGCGGAAATTGAAATATTTTACTCCTAGAACGTTAAATTACGTTTTCTGGTGCACCTATGGGGTTATTAACTTAAATCTAACATATAAAAATTGTAATTAAGTATATTAAATAAAACTATGCAGATTTTAAGAGAAAATTTAATTTATTTAATTGTAGTGGGAAAAGGGTCAATTATTAAATCTGAGCGGAAATTGAAATATTTTAACCCTAGAACGTTAAATTACGTTTTCTGGTGTACCTATGGAGTTATTAACTTAAATCTAACATATAAAAATTGTAATTAAGTATATTAAATAAAACTATGCAGATTTTAAGTGAAAATTTAATTTATTTAATTGTAGTGGGAAAAGGGTCAATTATTAAATCTGAGCGGAAATTGAAATATTTTACCCCTAGAACGTTAAATTACGTTTTCTGGTGCACCTATGGGGTTATTAACTTAAATCTAATATTTAAAAATTGTAATTTAATATATTTAAAAAAACTCTTTAGTTTTAAAGTGAAAATTTTTTTTATTTAATTGTAGTAGGAAAAGGGTCAATTATTAAATCTGAGATGAAATTGAAATATTTTACCCCTATAACGTTAAATTACGTTTTCTGGTGTACCTATGGGGTTATTAACTTAAATCTAACATATAAAAATTGTATTTAAGTATATTTAATATAACCATGCAGATTTTAAGTGAAAATTTCATTTATTTAACTAAAGTGGGAAGATGGTGAATTTTTAAATCTGACCGGAGATTGAAATATTTTACCCCTAGAACGTTAAATTACGTTTTCTGGTGCACCTATGGGGTTATTAACTTAAATCGAATATTTAAAAATTGTAATTTAATATATTTAAAAAAACTCTTTAGTTTTAAAGTGAAAATTTCATTTATTTAACTATAGTGGGAAGATGGTCAATTTTTAAATCAGAGCGGAAATTGAAATATTTTAACCCTAGAACGTTAAATTACGTTTTCTGGTGTACCTATGGAGTTATTAACTTAAATCTAACATATAAAAATTGTAATTAAGTATATTAAATAAAACTATGCAGATTTTAAGTGAAAATTTAATTTATTTAATTGTAGTGGGAAGATGGTCAATTTTTAAATCTGAGCGGAAATTGAAATATTTTAACCCTAGAACGTTAAATTACGTTTTCTGGTGTACCTATGGAGTTATTAACTTAAATCTAACATATAAAAATTGTAATTAAGTATATTAAATAAAACTATGCAGATTTTAAGAGAAAATTTAATTTATTTAATTGTAGTGGGAAAAGGGTCAATTATTAAATCTGAGCGGAAATTGAAATATTTTACCCCTAGAACGTTAAATTACGTTTTCTGGTGCACCTATGGGGTTATTAACTTAAATCTAATATTTAAAAATTGTAATTTAATATATTTAAAAAAACTATTTAGTTTTAAAGTAAAAATTTTTTTTATTTAATTGTAGTGGGAAAAGGGTCAATTATTAAATCTGAGCGGAAATTGATATATTTTACCCCTAGAACGTTAAATTACGTTTTCTGGTGTACCTATGGGGTTATTAACTTAAATCTAACATATAAAAATTGTAATTAAGTATATTTAATAAAACCATGCAGATTTTAAGTGAAAATTTCATTTATTTAACTAAAGTGGGAAGATGGTGAATTTTTAAATCTGAGCGGAAATTGAAATATTTTACTCCTAGAACGTTAAATTACGTTTTCTGGTGCACCTATGGGGTTATTAACTTAAATCTAACATATAAAAATTGTAATTAAGTATATTTAATAAAACCATGCAGATTTTAAGTGAAAATTTCATTTATTTAACTAAAGTGGGAAGATGGTGAATTTTTAAATCTGAGCGGAAATTGAAATATTTTACTCCTAGAACGTTAAATTACGTTTTCTGGTGCACCTATGGGGTTATTAACTTAAATCTAACATATAAAAATTGTAATTAAGTATATTAAATAAAACTATGCAGATTTTAAGAGAAAATTTAATTTATTTAATTGTAGTGGGAAAAGGGTCAATTATTAAATCTGAGCGGAAATTGATATATTTTACCCCTAGAACGTTAAATTACGTTTTCTGGTGCACCTATGGGGTTATTAACTTAAATCTAATATTTAAAAATTGTAATTTAATATATTTAAAAAAACTCTTTAGTTTTAAAGTGAAATTTTTTTTTATTTAATTGTATTGGGAAAAGGGTCAATTATTAAATCTGAGCGGAAATTGATATATTTTACCCCTAGAACGTTAAATTA